>NC_090932.1:610352045-610654453 GCF_040938575.1 Ambystoma mexicanum
TTTGTCCTTATTTTAACAGGTTCTTGGATTTTGGAAAAGGTATGTGGCTGCGGAATGACTGCGACAAAAACTCTGTATGAAGAAAGGTTTAACACACTCTGCGCAATAATTGTAGCCTTCAGGGAAGAGCACGGAAATAACTAAGCAGTGAAAACTTGAAGACACTTCAGGTACGTAAATTATTAAAATGTCTTCTTTCTTATTTCTATTAAGTTTGTTCGTTAATGAAATACCTTTGGTTTTGCAGGTTTTCGGAGAGCTGTAGAAGGTATACCTTTGGAAGCTACAGAGTCTACAGAGGAAAACCTCTGTATGAAGGTACTGTGACCGCAAACAAAGACTTCTGTGAAGAAGATGAATGGCTAAGAAACAACAGCTGACTGAAGAAACACTTTGGAAATACTTTGGTTCAGTAAGTCTTTTAAATAACAAAGGAATTCTGTTGTTTTTCTGAGGAAACTAATATCTTTGTGTTTTTCTTTTGACAGGTTTTGTGAGTAGAGACACCGATAGCGTTACCCGTTGTCAGCGGCCGCCATGCTTAATGTATGACAACCAATGTAAGCACTACGATAGCCTATGGGTGCAATACTATGAATGATACAAATGCCATTGTAAACCTGCTGACTGATGTGATGTCTTTTGCTTCCCCAGTATGCCTGAATGGGAACAGTGCTCATTTACTGGGATCATGACAGTGTCTTTGTAGATGGGTAATTGTCAACCTTATTCCATTGGAGAGCCCCTGTGATGGCATAAGATTGCGTAATAGCATAGTTACAGCACCTACTTTCAGTTTTAGCTTGTGAGGTGTAGTAGCATAATTACAGCACCTACTTTCAGTTTTAGCTTGTGACGAGGCGTTTATCCTGCAGCGTTTTGCTCTTTAGAGACAGAAACACTGAGCCAGGAATTAACTGTTCATTGACACTGGAACCGCCGTGCTCTCTGTGAAGAGAAGTGGGGTGGAAAGAAGTAACTTGAAATTATTCCAAACGTTTGCAATAGTGGAAAGTAGGGGTCACAGCGCAGAACCATGCACATTCTGTTTGTTGAAATGATAGCTTCTGTTGAAGTAGGTGCACTTTGCCATTTGGACAGCAGATGGCAACCTAACACTGATAAATTGCATCAACTAAGTACAGAAACGTACATAAGTGTTTTATATATATAGATGTTTGACTAGTGGATAGTATTACACATGAATTCCATATATTACAAAGATCTGTGAAATATGAATATGGGTTATTTTAATGTGTTTATGTACATTCTTGTTTTATTACTTAGGAAGTGGCATTATAGCACATTTTTATCTCTGTAATTCTATCTATGAGATCTAAAAAATTATGCATATGGGAATTTGAATGTGTATTAAATCGGGTTATGCACTGCTATGTATTAATGGTATGCTGCCGCTGTGTCAATTGTTTTTATTTTACATATTTGTTTTTATTGAACTATAGCTAAGGCTTTTTCCACAATTAAGTACAATTTTTTACAGTGACTATTTTCATGGTATTGTATGCATATTATGGGTGTATATTTTATGGATTTTATTTATCAGAAATAAAGATTAACTCACTCACTTATTTTTTATTTATGTATTCATTTATTTATGTATTTACGTTTTTATACTATGTCAATTTACACAATGTTTATAACAATGCAGGATTGGTTTGTGGAGTCCAACACCGCTGGCACAACTATGTCTCTAGAAATAACTTGCTTTGATAACTACGGATGAAACTCACATATCTTCTAAAACACACGTGGGGTAAACACCTGGGGTACAAGGGATCCCTAGTGGTCCATTGGGGTGGAGAAAGATGTTGGGAAAGATCAAGTGCATGTGGATACAAAATAAAGGAGGTTATTAATGTGACATGCAGCTAGTCTATGGACATGCAGACCTTGCCTGTTGCATGTAGCAGCTCAACCTCTCTGGGTAGAGCTGGCCAAACAGTATGCTGTGTACATTGTATACACCCCCCTGCTTGTAAACAAGACTGCAGCAACGGGTGAACGGTTACAATAATTTAGAAATTAAGTGACTTATAATGCTGCAAGACTTCAACATCTGTATAAAAGCCTGCACGTATATCCTTATTGCAGGTCTACACCTGTGACACGAATGACATTACTATGTCATGTAATCAACAGCTGACTGTACTTGGGCACTAGCCCCATTAATAAACTTAAAACTTCCTGCAAGCATTGTGCTGGTTCTATGTACATGCTGTCAGAGTCTTTGCATATATATTCGATTGGTTCTGGGCCTTGACAAATATTAATGTTGGCCAGGACTTCACAGGTTTCTAGAAAACTTCAATGGACTGAGTTCCTAACAATGGGTAGTGACAATTTCATTTAGATTCCAGCCAACTTAGTCAAATCTGACAAAACCAGCACTTTCAGACACCTCTACATGCCTCACATGAGAACGGGATGCACTGTCATGGTCACATAACAGATATGTTTAGAAGGTACATTCATCCCTGTGGCACATTTTGCTGCTGTTAACAGATATATATTGTTACCCAACACTATGGTACGTGTTTCATCAGCCTCAAAAGGACGAAGGGCTGAGTGCTCTGCTAGGTTTCAGCGCCAGACCTTGAGGTCAAGCACAGGATGCATAAGTGCAATCAGCTACAGACCCATCATGGGATTATAAAAGAACCTTAACAGTAAACAAATGAGACAGACAATTAAGGGGCAGTAACCCTGCCAGGCTGCACATTTTCATGCCAGTATTTTCAGAAAGGAGTGGTCTATGCTTATATTGCCAGGAGTCTGTTCCAGAAATGTAAAAGGATGTTCATTGACGTGCTGAAATTCAGGCCTTGGCCCAAGTCCCTCATTGGTGTCAGAATACCTAATTAAACCCTATCGCTTGTCAAGTGTATACAGTGAAGTTTCAGTACTGAGGCCTGAGCTGGTTTGAGGGTTTGCACCCTGAAATGTAAGTGTCTCAATTAACTGATTGACTCACAGGGTAAGCAGCCTATCTCACACAAACCCATGAGCCACACCGTTTATACAGGCAGCTTGACTCCATGTTAGGTCAGGCTACCTACATTGGGGAGTCCTCATTCCCAATGTTTCAGATATGATCTCCAGTATTGCTTGCAGCATTACCTGCAAGTAAGGAGGGCCTCTTCAACACAGACTATGTCAAGAGTCCAGGGTCCACCTTTTGGACAAAAGCCACCTCTACTTGAAAAAGGCTACATATGCACCATGCACCAGGGGACTGAAATGGTTTTCCACCAGGAAACGAACAATGGTGCAGGCTCATACTTGCCAGAGAGTTAACACTTCAAAAACCCAGAGCACAAGTTTACATTTTTTTTAGTCTGCATTCTTTCTCGTATCCGACCATCAATTGTAATAGTAAATGTAAAACATAACAAAAAAGAAATTAAGTGACGTTCTATGCACATGAAACATGATGAGGCAACTCGTGTTGCCAAATTTAAGACACCAAGATTCCTTCATTCTGCTATGTTATTTTCAGGCTTTTGGTTTGATAAACCGCTGGAATGCTGTACTAAAGCACACATGCAAAGAACATGGATTATTTTGATCCATGCGTGTGTTTAGTCAGCCATATCTCACCCTACAGAAACAGTGCCTTGGTGTGTGTGTCACCCAGAAGCTGGTCAGATGAGCCCTACTTTTCTATACCACCTGAAATAGAAAGGAGAAATATACCACAAATATAAGGCAAAGCACACTCAACGTAAAACCAATTAAAAAGTGCAACTCAAACATTAATATGGTTGTGGTGAGTAATTGAGAATACAGATAAAGTAATGAAAAGAACAATTTGATAGAGTTATGGATTTGTTTTCACTACTTTGCCCTATCTGTGAAAAAAGTAGTGAACAACTAGTGAACACAATAAGAGGACAACAGCATTGAACAACATGTCAATACTGTGCCTGTTTTTGTTTTAAGTTCTTTCTCCGTCTTATACAGAACCAATGCATACCTTTTGGCAGGTTTTGGCAGTATTGAGGGTGCTTCTTCTACCTCTACCACTGTGATCATTTGGAGGGTAGCCAAATATGTACATAGAGCTTGGATTCGTAGGAAGGTACTGGCCAGCAGTAATTGACGGTCATGGATATATGTTCCTCTTTTGAGCATTTATTCTGTGTACTTATTCATTTGCATTTCTTAGATTTTTTACCTTTTATTAATGTTTTTATTGTCTTCTTTTAAAGCATACGGTTTTTATCTAGTTTACATTTTATGCTGTGGCTTTTGTGACTCAAGTCAACTAAGACCAATTGAATTACATGAATATGTTTACAGAACAAGAACTGTTCAGCAAGGCTGGGGAGAGGCAACACTGGGTTGACAATGGGTGTGGGAGATTGGTGGAGATGACCTGTAGAATATAGCTGACTCAGAAGTGCAAGAAATGAAGGATTAAGTAGGTATTTTCTGCATCATGGCACAGCTAATGGATGCATGGTTCCACTGTGTACTTTACAGAGATTTATAAGAGGGCTCGCTATCCGGACATAAAATGTGCATCTACAGTCGCAAACCCAGAAATATCGGCTTGACAAATTCTCATTATTTTTGATTTGGCATCTAAGGGAATTCCCAGTGCTTAAACGTCATGCCTGCCACATTGCCAAGCTCCTTGTTTGCACTGCAGTTTTTTCTTAATCTGACCGCTCTGTATCATTCATGCTCCAAAAATTACCCAAGTGTAATTTGAATACTCAAGCAGTTGCGTTGCTTGAATTAGACACTGCTGCTTTCTTCATGATAAGACATGTCTCAAGCTGCCTCATCAAACGTAAGGCACATTCACACATCCCTCTCCAACAGCCGATCTTGGAAACGTTATGAAAAAAAAATATGCTATCTTGTAAATGCACTCTTCTGCAAGCAAACATATTATTCTATAATACAATACAACATATAGGTAGAATAGATGACAGAGCTTAATTTACTTCACTTTGTCCTCCTCTCTCTTAATGTTGCTGGCCATTTGTTTATGTGTTTGCTGTTTTGCGCCCTTAAGCCTCTGGGTCAGTGGTGCGCAATATAAATTATTAAAGTTAAAAAGTTTTTTTAAAAAAGTAAAGGCAATGCACCTTGTGCATCACAGACCTGCAAAATGCCATGGGACGTGAGACTCATTATTATCATTCTTTGACCATAATACAGTGGCAGCCAAAGACATGTATAACGTATGATCCAATTACGAAAAGGATCAACGTCATAAATGTACCAAGTATCATTAAATAACGTTATGTGTATGCAGCAGAGAATAGGTAATGTAGTACAACAACAATAGAAAGAAATTAATCTCTTCCCAACTTACACAGTACCACTACATTCCAAAGAATTAGTATCATTTTAACACTAGCTGCATAAAGAAGTAGCTGATTGACACCAGGACCCTCTATATATTGCTGCAAAAGCTCGGGAAGAAAGCTTATGCTAGCTCTAGCCAGACCTAAAATGTTTTTGTAAATATGCTTTTATGTGCATCTGAGATGTGCACTGCTTAAACACGTAGATTGCTGTATGCAGACAGAGTGACTTTTGATTTCCAAGTTGTATTCAGTAGGAATACTTGTGCATCCTGGTACAAGAATATGCACATGTGGCTGCACGTGTTGCAACAACAATGCAGATTAGTATGTAGGGAGAGGTTTGTCTTTTTATACTGAAAATATTTGGCATAGGAAATGCATAATATTTCTAAAGATGTAAATTGAATTTGCCCACAAACGAGATTTGTTAGTGTTCAGAAGATTTCAGATTGACCTCTTATATTATTTGTGGAATGTTTCAATTCAAAACTGTGCTAGAGAGTTTACTAAAAGTTGCAAACTCTTAATGCAGCCTTTCACACTTCATGGTACAGCCTTAACAGACCAATAGCTCTGTTCTTCCTACCAAATGTAAGCATTTTCTTTGGCTAAACCTATAGGAATTGTGATTGAGCTCCAGAAACCAATTGCCTGTCAAGTCCCAGAATGATGACTGCCTGATTAACAGAAGTGTTTTATAATGGCACAATAACATTGGAAAATTGTAGACCAACAACTAAATGGGGTGCATGATCTTGCAAGCAGGTCTACATATAAATGCTTATTTTGGGAAAGAAAGATAGAACAGTTTAATGTTTGCCCATTTGGTAAGATAGTGTGCACAGTGAATATGTTCATGTTGCCCAGTCTGCCCTAATTGTAGTGCTGCTACTAAAGATACGTGTCGGTGATCAACCTGGAGCACTGAAAATCTGCGAGTGCAAGTATTATTTTGTTCGAATTGGTCATATTACATTAACGCAGATTACTGACACTGTATCGATACAAACAAAGGCATCATTCTGTCTTGACATTAAACACACGCGTGCTTATAGGAAATGATATTCACGGGGACTCCTTCAGCTACAACTGGGAAAAATACATGGCGAGTACAGCGAACCGAAAGACTGAAGCATTGAGCGTAATGCTTTTCCTTCGCCGCCTTTATTTAGAACTGGCGTAGTTGCAGCACTCACTCAGGCTGGGAGAATTTGATTACAAATGTTGGGTTTAAGGAAATAATCCTGTCAATTGGAATAAGTGTGTGGTGCTATACGCTCCCATGTTCTTTGCTAAGCCCTTGCATAATGCTAAAGGGAAAACATAACTGCACAGCGACAAAAACGACCACCATTTTAGTTACCGATGGTCAATTGGATAAACAAACAACAAGTGACTATGTGTAATAATACTTACAGAAAAGTCATCATCTGGAAACAATATAAGATCTTTAAGGGGGTCATCCTGGAACTGATTTTCTATCTCTGAAATTGCAGCCTCATAGTCGACGGGTTCTAAAAGTTTGGGCTTCTCCTGCTGCAAAAGAAGAAAAAACAATGTGTAAAATGTACTGTATAAATGCTGTATATAATAATCTAGTATAATGGAGTTCATAACTCGGTTCCAAGTACTGCTCAAGGCTCTTGTGATGTTTGATCAAACCTTACATCAAATGAAATCGGCTACTCTCCTTAACACATGGGGCCAAACCCTTAGGGCACAAGGGGTGTCGCGAGCCCTGCGCTTGAATGTCCATGCATATGTAATCCTGATACATAACAGGGATTTGGGTACAAGGGGAGGGACTGGTGGTAAATGGTAGGGACCCACAAGTAGCGACTGCACGCAAAGCATCATTTCTACCGGTGTTCCTAGAGGTTAGGTATGCACCAGCTCCCTGCACCATCGGTGCTGTTGTCTACATACATACAGTATGCTCCTGTCAATTGATAGGCTTCCAAGGATCTGTACCACAAATGTAGTTTTTACATTTTTGTGCTGGAAGTGTAAGGAATGTGTAGTAATGATCATGCAAGTGATGAACATTTCTTTTTGAATAAGAATAACCTTGACCTTTATGTGGCCTTGAAAGGAGCAGTCTCTGACTGCATAGTGGTGTTGCCTCATCTCCTGGATGGGCATATTGATGTTTTGTTTCTATCGCGCTCGTACACAAGTGTTTCAGAGCGCGACAATGCAAGGGAGAACAAAAAAAAAATCTTACTAGGCCCAGAGACATTGCGAATGCGCAAGTGCATGGGAGAAGGGAAGGGGCAAAGGTGCATGGAGGGGGAAGATGTGGAAAGTGCGGAGGAAAAAAAACAGATGAAGAATAATCAAAATAAATAAGTAATAAAGGCAAGAAAAAGTGGTAGTGCAACCAGAAAGTGGCAAGTGTTGTGTTTAAAGCAGCAGACAAGTTATGTCTGATAAGTGCTGGAAGAAAAAAAAAGGGGGACTGTATGTATCTGTTTGGGTACAGATATAGACCTCAGTGTAGGTGGGTGGCAGGGTGAGCAGATACCTGCCCCCGGAAGACAAAGGCTAGGCCAGGTGTACAGGGCCAAGAGAGAACAGATCAGCAGGGGATAGGAGGGGTGAAAGAGGAAGGTCTTGAGGTGCTTCTGGAACCGGAGATGGTTCTCCTCAAGTTTCAGAGTGGCAGGGAGGCTGTTCCAAAGGGAGACAGATCTACCCCAGCTCGTTTCTTTGAAAAAAGACTGACCCTGAGGGAGTTAGAGGTAGAAGAGCCAAGAGCTTGAGAGGGGGGGTATTTGCGGAGGGTTAGCTGAAGGTAATTTGTACCCAGGCCCCAGAAAGCCTTCTGGACAATGCTGAGGGTTTTGAATTTAATCCTTGCATCCACTGGGAGACAATGGAGAGATACGATCCCAGGGCTTGTGGCCCAGGACACATCTTGCAGTCCTGTTCTGGATTAGTGGCAAAGGGCAGAGCGTAGAGGCAATTAGATTTAGAAAGAGGCAGTTACAATAGTCAAACCTAGAGAGAACCAGAGTTTGGGAGACAGTTTCTGGGGAAAGGAGAGGAAAGGCAGAGTACCTCTGAGGAGGTGCAGTAGGAAGTTTGACTTTTTAGAAACATCAGAGATGTGGCATAGAAGGAAAGTGTGGAGTCAAAGATGACCCCAAGGTTTTTGGCCTCGTAGGTGTGGGTAGGAGGAGAGCCAAGGGAGGCTGGCCAGATAGTGAGGGGATCGGAGAGTGAAGGTGTGCCGATGAGGAGGATCTCCGTCTTGCTGGCATTCAGGCAAAGATCATTGGCAGCACACTAATCTTGAATGGCAGTTAGGCGGTCAGAGATGAGAGGAGGTGGACGAGGAAAGCTTGAAAATCAGTTGAGTGTTGTCAGCATAGCACTGGAAAGTGGAGCAGAAAATGGCAATGCAGTGGGCGAGAGTTGCCGGGTATTGGTTGAAAAGAAAGGGCGAGAGGTTAGACCCCTGGAGAACACCACAGGTAGAAAGGGAGATGATAGGAAGGACCCAATTTGGACCTGGGAGGGTTGATCAGACAGGAAAGAGGTCAGCCAGGCTAGAGACTGATCAGTGATACCCAGGTTATCACGTAGACGGTTGAGCAGGATGGTATGGTTGACCATGTTGAAGACAGAAGAGAGATCGAGTAGGTTGAGGACGGAAGGAATGTTAGAGTCAAGGTTGGAGAGCAGATCTTCACAGATGTTCAGGCAGAAGAGCAGTGTCCATGCTTCTGGAAGCTCTAAAGCCAGACTGATGGTCATGGAGACAGCCAACAGAATCGGAATGAAAGTTAAGTTGAGAGATGGCCAGCTTTTCCAGGAGTTTACTGTAACGCTCACCTGATTCCCGTAGAGGCGCCGGTCTTGACTGGGCGTATACCGTATCTTCAAAGGTGATGTGTAACACACGGCTGGCTCTTTGGGCTGGACCTCTGTGCACTGTATGTCTGACTCGAAGGGTAAGATGTCTTAGGTAAGTGAACGCTGTGCTCTCCATCTGCCTCGGGGCAGGGTGCTGTAACCAGTTTCTTCACTGGATAAGGGGAGCAGGCCTCTTGACTTCAGAGGACTGCTGTCCGTCCTTTACTGCACGAACGGTAAGTTTCGAGTAATTCTAATGTCTTTAAAGTCTTTAGTAATGATGTTTCTTGTTTTGCAGGGTTCCGGCGATGGCGGATGACGGGCTGAAGTGAGTTGAAGATGGAGCCCGTGTGATGAATAGAAGCGCCTGGAAGCACGTAAGTAAGCGCTTGTTGCCTGCTTCACGATGCGCTCTAACTGTCTTTTTATTTTGCAGGTACAAGTTCGGAGCGGCTGCAGGGTGCCGGAATACCCACTGGGTTAGATGTGGAAAGGAGTAATGGCACGTGAGTATTAAAGTTCCCCAATGTCTTTAAACGCACCTTGTTTTGTCTTTCAGATGCGGGATGCAGCGCCGAAGGCCTCCGGAGCGTGCGAAGAGTTGGTAAGCTTTTGTCTTTCAGATGCCGGAATGCAGTGTGAAGACCTCCGGAGCGCACGAAGAGTAGGTAAGCCTTTGTCTTTCAGATGCCGGAATGCAGCGCAAGGCGTTGGTGACAGCCGATGGACCAGGTAAGTGAAGAGCTGTCACTGAAGACCGTAATGCTAACCTGTTCTTTCTTGTCTTTATAGGTGTTGCTGAAGACTGGATTCAGGATGGTAAGCCTTTTTCCTTAGGCCCAGGATCAGATGCAGAAGACACGATGAGCGTTCTGCTGCAGAGGATGCAGAATAACGCAAAGCAAGATTCATCCATCGGGTGTGGTTTAAATAGCCTCCTGTAGTGCTTAGGTGTCTCCTTCCACAGCCACGCCTAGGTAAGAAAAGAGTTCCTGCTTTCCAGAAGAGTTCCAGTGTTCTGAATCTAGGGAGTGGCTCCTGCCCCACCCAACAGGAAAAGTAGTTCCAAACAGAAGAGGATCAGAGGCTCAACTGGCAGGCAAGTAAGCAGCATGGTCTGCTGCAGGTAAGTCCACCCAAGCATTATGAGCCCGGCGCCTCCAGCGCTGGGACTGGGCATATTTATGAGCCTGGTGCCACTGGCGCCAGGACTGGGTCCAAAAGGTCCCAATTGGGACTGGTTGGCACTCGGAACCTGGGTTATGGATCTGCTTCCAAGGGAGTTGGGAAAACCCTGACCTTTTGGAAGCAGAGATCATGACAGTACCCCCCCTCAAGGCCCCTCCCAAACCGGGCTTCTCCGGGGGTTTTGGCTTGTCAGGAAATGTTCGGTGAAATCTTTTGATTAGGCGAGGAGCGTGGACATATTCAGCAGGTTCCCAGGATCTCTCTTGGGGGCCATAGCCTTTCCAGTCAATTAGGTAAAATAGTTTAGATTTGGAGATCTTGGAGTCCAGAATGCTTTTGACTTCAAACTCGAGTTCTCCATCAACTAGGATAGGTTTTGGAGATTTAGTTAGTCGGGTTTGAGGTTGCACGGGTTTTAATAGAGAGACGTGGAAGACCGGATGTATCTTCATGTGGGGGGCAAGTCCAATTTGACCGCTACTGGGTTTACTATGGTAGTGATGGAATAGGGACCAAGGTATCTTGGGTTGAATGTGCGTGGCCCTTTTAGAGGTAGATATTTGGTGGATAACCAGACTTGATCCCCTACTTGATATTGAGGGGCTTCCTTCCGATGTTGATCTGCTCCTTTCTTGTATTGTTCTTTAGCCCTTTGAAGGTGAGAAACAGCTTCCTTAAAGGCTTGGGTGATTGTAGAATGCAGGTAGTCTACTGCTGGTGTTTCAAGATCTTGGAGGGGATCCGACTCCGAGGTTCGAGGGTGACTGCCGTTCAAAAGAAAAAACGGGGTTTTCCCAGTTCCCGAATGGACAGAGTTATTGTAGGCATATTCGGCTATCCAAAGGATGTCTTTCCAAGTTTTTTCAGTTTGTTGCAGCATGCAGCGTAAATACTGTTCCAGAGTTTGATTGGTCCTCTCGGTTTGTCCGTCGGTCTGAGGGTGGTGACTGGTCGATAGTCTCACATCAATTTGAGCCGACCGACAGCAACTTCGCCAAAAATGAGAAATAAATTGACTACCTCGATCCCAAATTAGAACCGAAGGAAAACCGTGCAGTCGGACGATGTTTTCGAGAAATTCTCGGGCCAGAGTTGCTGCTGTTGGCAAGCCTTTGAGCGGAATGAAATGCGCCATCTTGGAGAATAAGTCCACGATTACTAGAATCGTATTGTAACCGGAGCATGGAGGTAGATCGGTGATGAAGTCCATAGAAAGCGTATGCCAAGGGCGAGGTGGGATGTCAATAGGGCGTAAGAGGCCTGCTGGTCTTTCCTTTTGACTCTTGTTTTGGGCGCATACGCCACAGGACATTATAAAGTCTCTGATATCTTTTTTCCAAGATGGCCACCAGAAGTAGCGCTTGATCTTTTCTGAGGTCTTGGCCATACCGGGTTGTCCTACCGTTAAAGAATTGTGATAACAAGAGATTACTTTTTTCTGTAAATCTGTGCTGGGTAGGTATAATCGTTCTTGGAAATACAATAAGTTGTCCTTTACTGAAAAAGTCCTTTCCCTGCAGATGCCAATTCTGTATGTGTGCTGGAGTTACAAGTTGCCTGGCTTTATCCTTAACTTCCTCTATGGATTCTGTGGCGATTACACCCAGAATTCTTTGTTCGGGAATGATTGGTACAGGTTTAGGGTTGATCAAGTGTTCTTCCACTCCCATCCGAGAAAGGGCATCAGCTTTACCGTTCCTTGTACCAGGTCGATAGGTAATTATGAAGTCAAACTCGGCAAAGAATAATGCCCAACTGAGTTGTCTAGAGGATTGGGCTTTTGCGGTTTTCAAATATTGCAGGTTTCGGTGATCCGTAATCACAGTAACGTTGTGTCGGGCCCCCAGCAGATAATGCCGCCAAGCCTTAAAGGCAGACTTGATAGCCAGAAGTTCCTTGTCAGTAATCGTGTAATTGATTTCAGGAGGCGAAAATTTGCGGGACCAAAATGCCACGGGATGCAACTGATTGGTTACCGGGTCCTTTTGTGATAGAACTGCCCCCATGGCAAGGCTTGAAGCATCAGTTTCCACGATGTAGGGGAGTTCGGGGCGAGGGTGTTTTAAGATTGGTGCAGAGATAAATTTAGTCTTCAAATCCTGGAAAGCTTGTTCCGCCTCGGTAGACCATTCAAAACGTTTGTTTTTCTTTAACAAGGCAGTGATGGGCTGGACTATTCGAGAGAATTCGGGGATAAACCTGCGGTAAAAGTTAGCGAAGCCTAACATGCTTTGCACACCTTTTATGGAGGATGGTGATGGCCATTTGAGAACTGCATCGACCTTCTTTGAATCCATACGCACTCTGCCAGGTGATAATATGAATCCCAAGAATTCAACTTCAGTCACGTTGAAAACACATTTTTCCAACTTAGCGAAAAGTTTGTGTTGACGCAATCTTTCGAGGACCATTTTCACGTGTTTCCGATGTTCAGATTCCGATGAAGAATAAACGAGGATGTCGTCAATGTAAACAACAACACACACAACTATGAGCTCTCTGAGGACATCGTTCATAAAATATTGAAAGGCGGCCGGGGCATTGCAAAGTCCGAAGGGCATGACCTGATATTCAAATAGCCCATACTTGGTGCGGAAGGCCGTCTTCCATTCATCGCCCTCTTTTACTCGTACCAAGTGGGAAGCTCCTCTAAGATCCAGCTTTGTATATATGCATGCTTTTCTGACTTGGTCCAGGAGTTCAGGGATCAAAGGTAACGGATATCTATTCTTAACGGTGATCTGGTTCAGGGAGCGATAATCTATACAAGTTCTAAGGTCTCCTTCCTTTTTTGGAACGAAGAACAAAGCTGAAGAAGCAGGGGACTTGGAATGACGAATAAACCCATTTGCCAAGTATTGATCCAGGTATTGTCGAAGGTGAAGGTTCTCAGGCTCGGTGAGGGCATAAATTCTACTACAAGGAGGAGTAGATCCAGGTATCAGGTCTATCTGGCAGTCATAAGACCTATGAGGAGGTAGAGAGTTAGCCTGATCCTTCCGGAAAACATCTTGGTATTCTAGGTATTCGGGAGGTAACTGGGGAGTCTCTGAAGAAATTGCTGCCAGTGCAACACCAGGTGGAGGGTGACAAGTAGAGACACATTCTGGAAACTGGACCGTTCTTGCTCGCCAATCGATCAGAGGATTGTGTTTCTCTAACCAAGGTATTCCTAGAATAATCTGAAACTGAGGGGCCTTGATCACATCGAACACGATCTTCTCATGGTGTCCATCTTGACTTACTAGCATCACCTCTTGAGTGGTATGCGTTACTGGCCCGGAGGCTATCTCCGTACCATCCACCGTAGTAATGACGTCCTTTACAGCCTTGGGACAAAGAGTTAGATTCATCCTCAAAACCATTTCATGATCCACATAATTGCCGATGGCACCGCTGTTGACGTAAGCTTCAATTGCATGTAATCGATCTGGATTAATAGGGCTAATGAGGACCATAGGTATCACGAAATGCGAGGTCACGGAACTGGTTTTCACGCTCGGCAAGAGGACCTCTATTCTTGTCGGGCGAGGTCGTTTCCCTGCTCAGAGTTTGTAACTTTGGTAACTGCAGCTCCTACTGCCTTCTTGGCAGGTTTCACCGGACAGTCTCGAAGAAAGTGCCCTGAGTTTCCGCAATAGAGGCATAATTGCAACTGTTTTCTCCTTTCCCGCTCCTTTTGTGTTAGAGGACCTTTCAGACCCCCTATTTGCATGGGTTCCCCGGAGTCTACTCCTTTGGAAGGAGTTGGCGGTTTGGAAAATACTCGAGCATCAAACTTGGAACGATCGGCCTTCCTGTTCTGCAGTCTGTGATCTATTTGAACGACTAAGTCTATATAGTCCGAACAATCTTGTGGGGGATTCACTACTTGGGCTAACACATCTTTGAGCTCTCCACGTAGACCTCTATAAAACAGCGTAATCCTTTTGTCCTCAGGCCATTGAGTTTCCACTATCATTCTGTTGAAAGACGCAATATAAGCCAAAAGGTCTTGATTACCTTGTCGCAACGAAAGACGCTCATTGTCCAAGGCCTGCCCCTGTGAATGTCTTGCGAACAGTTTTTCCATACTGAGCTGAAAAGCTTGAAAATCATGGAGGACCGGATCATCTTGATTTACTAGAGGGATCAACCAGTCTGCCGCATTGCCACTAAGGTACGAAAGCACGAAATCTACTTTAGCTTGATCAGTTGGAAAGGCTGCTGGCCGGCATAAGAAATGCAACCGGCACTGATTGATAAATACTGCAAACCTCTTTGGGTCACCAGAAAATCGTTCGGGCGGAGCCAGAGGTACATTCCCACGTAGGTTGATCTGCACTGGATTCATAGAGGATGTAGAAGGAAGATTTCCCCCAGATGCGGGTAACGGGGTCTGTCCGGCTTGTGACTGTAGCAATTGTCTAGCAAGATCATCTGTTCGCTCCTTGGAAATAATCAGTTCCCTTCTTAGAGCGTTCGTTTCCTGACGGGCTGCATGCACTTCTGCCCTTAGTTCCCCAAGTAACTGGGCTAGCTGGTCGGTATCCGAGGTTTCCATAGCGCCTGGACGGGAGTTTTGTGGTAGGCTTTGCGTTCTGTAACGCTCACCTGATTCCCGTAGAGGCGCCGGTCTTGACTGGGCGTATACCGTATCTTCAAAGGTGATGTGTAACACACGGCTGGCTCTTTGGGCTGAACCTCTGTGCACTGTATGTCTGACTCGAAGGGTAAGATGTCTTAGGTAAGTGAACGCCGTGCTCTCCATCTGCCTCGGGGCAGGGTGCTGTAACCAGTTTCTTCACTGGATAAGGGGAGCAGGCCTCTTGACTTCAGAGGACTGCTGTCCGTCGTTTACTGCACGAACGGTAAGTTTCGAGTAATTCTAATGTCTTTAAAGTCTTTAGTAATGATGTTTCTTGTTTTGCAGGGTTCCGGCGATGGCGGATGACGGGCTGAAGTGAGTTGAAGATGGAGCCCGTGTGATGAATAGAAGCGCCTGGAAGCACGTAAGTAAGCGCTTGTTGCCTGCTTCACGATGCGCTCTAACTGTCTTTTTATTTTGCAGGTACAAGTTCGGAGCGGCTGCAGGGTGCCGGAATACCCACTGGGTTAGATGTGGAAAGGAGTAATGGCACGTGAGTATTAAAGTTCCCCAATGTCTTTAAACGCACCTTGTTTTGTCTTTCAGATGCGGGATGCAGCGCCGAAGGCCTCCGGAGCGTGCGAAGAGTTGGTAAGCTTTTGTCTTTCAGATGCCGGAATGCAGTGTGAAGACCTCCGGAGCGCACGAAGAGTAGGTAAGCCTTTGTCTTTCAGATGCCGGAATGCAGCGCGAGGCGTTGGTGACAGCCGATGGACCAGGTAAGTGAAGAGCTGTCACTGAAGACCGTAATGCTAACCTGTTCTTTCTTGTCTTTATAGGTGTTGCTGAAGACTGGATTCAGGATGGTAAGCCTTTTTCATTAGGCCCAGGATCAGATGCAGAAGACACGATGAGCGTTCTGCTGCAGAGGATGCAGAATAACGCAAAGCAAGATTCATCCATCGGGTGTGGTTTAAATAGCCTCCTGTAGTGCTTAGGTGTCTCCTTCCACAGCCACGCCTAGGTATGAAAAGAGTTCCTGCTTTCCAGAAGAGTTCCAGTGTTCTGAATCTAGGGAGTGGCTCCTGCCCCACCCAACAGGAAAAGTAGTTCCAAACAGAAGAGGATCAGAGGCTCAACTGGCAGGCAAGTAAGCAGCATGGTCTGCTGCAGGTAAGTCCACCCAAGCATTATGAGCCCGGCGCTTCCAGCGCTGGGACTGGGCATATTTATGAGCCTGGTGCCACTGGCGCCAGGACTGGGTCCAAAAGGTCCCAATTGGGACTGGTTGGCACTCAGAACCTGGGTTATGGATCTGCTTCCAAGGGAGTTGGGAAAACCCTGACCTTTTGGAAGCAGCGATCATGACATTTACCAAGAAAAGGAGTAATGGAAATTGGGCCATAGTTAGCCGGGCAAGAAGGATCAGCTGTGGGTTTCCTGAGAAGAGGATGCACAAGGGAGTGCTTCAGAGGGGTGGGGAAGGCTCCTGAGGCAAAGGAGAGGTTGCAGAAGTCAGCGAGGGCTGGAGCGAGGGTATCAACGTGGTCCTTGATGGTTTTAGAAGAACAGGGATGAACTTGTTTTGACAAGGATTTCATAGATCGTACTTGTCTAGCGACCTCGGCAAGGGAGAAAAGAGGAAAGGATGAGAACGAGGGTGGGGGTGGCTGAAGGAGAGTCAGCATGCGCAGAAGGAGAGGAGAGAGGAGTGGGAGGGGAGGAGAGTGTGGACAGGATGTCTTGGGTTTCTGGGTTAAGTGAGAGGCAAGGGCATTGCAAAGAGCCTGGGAGGCAACAGAAGGGGTAGTGACGGTTGCAAGTTTGGCCAGCTCCTTGCAGATTTTAAAGAGTTCGGCTGAGTTGTTAGATGCCTCAGAGACACGGGATTACATGTGGGCTCTCTTCTTGGTGAGGGGAGAGAGTTGTTATTGCCTTTTGAGCAGGTGAAGGGCCAGTTTGTCAGAGGATGAACCAAAAGCCCTCCATTTCCTCTCAGCCCCCCTACAATTACGTTCAAGTGTAACTAGGTCAGAGTCATACCAGGAACTGCACTTGGCTTTGGACTTCAAACAGATCCTCATGACAGGGGCAAGAGCATCAAGAGTATCAGAAATAGATGAGTAGAGCAGAGACAGGGCTGCGTCAGAATGTGAGTCAGCCAGAGGTGGAAGTGGGGAAGAAGGTGGCGGGTGAAAGCCTCAACTGACACACGCTTCATGGGCCGGATGTCCGAGAAGGTAGGTGGCAGTGTTGGAGTAGACTTGGCCTGGGGGGGAAGAGAGGGAGAGAAGAGAGGAGAGGAGGGAATGATTGCTCCAGGAGAGAGGAGTGGTCAGAGGGATGCAGAGGGACAGTCAGAGGAGATCAAGACATCAAGAGTGTGTCCTGCAGAGTGAGTCAGGCCAGAGGGGAGGATAGAAAGGCAGAGGGAGTCGCAGAGGTCACGCAAGAGTAAAGAGGAGGAACAAGGAGAGTCTAGATGGATATTGAGGTCACCGAGGAGGAGGAGTTGAGTGGTAGAGGCCAGGAGGGAGGTGGAGAGGTCCACCTACTCAGAGAGTAATTAGGTGATTTGACCAGGAGGCCAGTAGATAGTAGCCACAGTAAGATAATGACTAGGTGAGAGAGAGAGCCTGCAGACAAGGCTTTCAAAAGAGGAGTAGGTCTGAGTGGGAATGATAGAGGCATGAATGCACTCAGGAAAGATCAGGGCTACACCACCACCAGACCGGGAGGATCTAGGTTTTTGATGGATTGATATTTTATTTCTATCGCGCTCGTACACAAGTGTGGATGCGGAGAGGATCTTGTAGCCATCAGGGAGGAGAGTGTCAAAGCTTGTGACAGAGCTGGCTGTGAACCATGTCTCAGTAAGACCAAGGACATCAAAGTCAAGTTCGTCAAGGAGGTGGCAGATGTCAGAAGAGTGTTTGACAGCAGAGGGAGAAATGAGAGTGGCAAGATGAAGAAGGCTGCTAGCCTTAAAGACCTTCCATGGAGGGGTACAGATTAGAGGTACACTCTGCGGAGGAGGAGCGGTGCCTGGAGGGGCAGAATGGGAGTAGAGAGAGGGCAAGGTAGCCAAGGGGGGAGAGGAGGGGACAGCAGGAGATGAGAGGAAATTGATGAGGCAAGGGAAGCGCCTATCAAAGAGCAGCAGATTGGCCTGAGGGCCTGGGACAATGACGGTGCCATTAAGGTAGACATTTATGATGACTTTAGGGGAGTCGAAGGAGGCCACGAGAGTTTCCCAGCGAGTGCCACCATTAATGGGATAGGAGGAGACAGGACAGGGCACAGAGATCATATGATGAATCCATAGATCTGGCGAAGGAACGACAAAGAGGATGTCGGTGAGGTTCGGTCTGGAGGAAGTGTTGGAGTAGGTCCCGGTGATAGGAAGACCAGGGTTGGAGGCCAAGATATCCTTTTTAAATTTCTTCCTACCAGATTTATTGAGAAGGGAAGGATAGTCAATGGATAAGCAGTTGGAGAAGATAGGAGAAACAGAAAGCGCCATGGGAGTGGTAGGGAGGGAAGGAGGGAGAAGAGGGGGGGGTGCTAAGGCAGGTAGGTGTGGAACAAAGGAGAGAGGTGAGGTCACTGGGCCAGCAAGTTACAGAGAAGCAACAATCAGAGGCCCACATTTGCACTACATATGCCACCATGAAAATGAGGCAGCCCCACAATTCAGGCTAGCAAATGTAGTGGGTGAATACTATATATTACAAAATTGCCTTGCAGCCCCTTCTGTGATACACAAGCATTCCTCCTGCAGTAACATGGCAGAGTGTATCATTTCCATGAGCGTGGGCTATTTAGTATGCAACGGTTGCACCTTCATATGTCTTTATTGAAAGGGTATTTGCTATTCCTAGTTTGAGGATTAAAAAGACTGGGAAATAGAGTGCGCACCTGACCTTCTCTTTTTTATTTAATTGAAAGGGTATTTGCATGTCTCAAGAGAGGTCAAAATAGATTGATTTCAAGATTTAAGAACTTAAAATCACATTTTCACAGTAAAACAATTCCAGAAATAAAAGCAATGTCTTTGAAAATAAATGTGCAACTATACTTGCATGTAATTTTCATTCTAAGAAATAAACAGCCATCACACGTTTGGAATTTCACATTTCACTCTAATACTTTACACATCTCCGTTTCACTTGAAAGTAACTCTAAAAGCTTTCTCCTCTGATATTTTGCAGTTGCTGGAATATACCCAAAGTATGCCAGATGTGATGCCCAGTGTGCTGAATTTGTAATCTGGGAAGGTGGGTGAATGATGTTTTAGATGCCAAAAGGAATGGCATTTAACCCATATAAGATCAGAATGGTCAGTATGTAATTTATTTTTAGAAGAAGCTGTAAGAATGATTGATATTTGTGTGGGCCTGGATTAATATACAATTCAGTGCAGGATGTTTGAAAGTAAGCAAGAAAGTATGGAATGGACTACTTTGAGATGTGGAGTAATTGAGTATTTGGTGGAACTGAACTGCTGAAGTGAGGACAGAATTGTTTTTTCCTGATGTCTAAAGGACCCTTTGAGCTCTGCAACATTGTTGTGATAACAATGGTCTGGTGTGTTGTCTTTTTTCTATATATATTTGCTGTAATCCAGATGCCGGCATACAAATAAACAAAATATAGATTTAAAAAGAAAAAACAGACTGACCTTGATCTTTGGTCGATATGCAACAATTCCGATTTTGAAACAGAAAGGAATGTAAACGTTCGAACACTCTACATGTATGGACACTCTCTATATGTATAGAATAGGCAATTCTTGTATCTTTCTCTATTAACTGGCAGTGCAGTGTTCTGGATAACAAGGTTTAAAAGCCAGAACAACAAAACATTTTGGATAGTAAAATGCTAGTACATAGAGCAGAAGTCAGAGTACTTTGTAATCCAGGCGTTTGCTCCATTTGCTAGCTATATTTCTGTCATTAACAGCACAGACTGACATGATTTACATAATACCATGCATAACCGAACATACCCCGACTCCAAAGGTGGTCTAAATGCTCGTTTGGGGCTCTGGTAAGTTTTGTGGCAGAGAATAGTGCTGTACTAGAAACAAGGTTTCATTTAGCAAAGCACTGCTTTTTCCCTCTGTACTCCATTTTCAATTGTTTTTCAAGGGTTTTGCGGCCATTATGCTATTTCTGGCAACATCATAAAACAGTGATGCAGCATAGCAGAGCAAAAGTGGGTCATTACATCCCACAATAGCCAATTACATTCTTACAAATAATGATTTCATTTATGTCACCAGTTGGAGGAATGGAACAGAACATCTAGAATTGAAATAAATTGAAGCAAATCTTGTCATTATCTTTTTGTTAAATATAAAGTTTCCTTTTGAACAAGATGGGCATTTGCCAAATGATAAAAAGACATAATCACTTCATTAATAAAAATGTTCTACTATCACCATGTAGTAAATTAAAATGCTCCACCTCGGTTAGTGCCTTACCTATATTGCCCTTGTCCTGTGTACCTTTTCTTTATATAAACATATTTGAATGCAGATAGGATTGGAATTAAATCTTTTTAAAATAATTATCGTGTTTAATTGATTGAAGAGCCCTATTTTCTTGCTTGCAACTTGACTTGTAATAAGCAATAGAGAAATGACAATGATATAGAAAAGTCACTCATCTCTAAGTTTATTTGTAGTTTCACGATAATAGGAATCTGAAAGCAATGGAATGTACTTCATTCAACTTGTATGATAGTCTTTGTAGTATAACAGTTGTAGACATTTGAGTTTTCTTCATTCAAGTGAGTACGGTCAAATGGTAATTGAATTCACTTCATTCAATGGCATGATTGCTATCATCTTGTTACTTATGGGCATGTATGTTGTTTGTCTACATCCTTGCTCGTACTGAACATTAATCCTGGTTATTTGCTTCCCTGCTCGTACTGAGCATTAATCCTGGTTGTTTGCTCCCCAACACGTATTTCCCCGCTTGGTATGTCTAGCGGTTCTTCTGGAGGTGCAATATTGGATTCAAATTAGAGGTCTTTCCAGAGATTGCTATGCTGTAATTGTTCATACATTTTTTGCTTAGAATTGAGCAGTCACATTTTGATAAGTAGAGTTTGTCAAATCTCCCTAGGGAAACCAAGACAAAAACAAAAACAAAATGTTCTACTCTGCCTTATTGTTGAAGTCTAAAGTTAGTGCACAACCACTTAGTATACAATTACTTACAGTTGAGTAGCTGGACACTTGTATGGATTATATAACTTCAATGGCCTCCTCTAATTTAAGGATTGAATTCTACCTTTAATGTTTTATACTGCCTGAATAGTGGGTAACCATGTTTTGGGGAGCCAACAACCAGGTCTAATACTACTTATAATGAAGTGCACAAAATTACAGGTCCCAGTATGCAAAGAGCTATTGACTGAAGAAGCACGCTGGCTCACATTTGGCCAGTTGGCAGTTATGGTGAACACTTCCTGAGTATTTAGTTCAATTTAGATGGTTGGGCATTGTGGGAAAATGTCTGAAGCCATTCATATTGCTGAAGAAATTGAAGATCAACAAGACAAAGAGACCAATTTAAATCTGGAACAGAGTCTCAAGGTCTTCTTCTCATGGAAGCAGCAGAGATTGGCCAGGAAAGCTCAAAAAAGCTAGACATTGAGTATTTTGGTCTCACCATTTGAAGAACCAGCGTTATCCGGTGTACGCTCCAAGAAAGCAAAGAAAAGAGAGGCCAGAGCCAAGAAAAAGAATGTTATAGGGAACGGCCGCCTGACTAGCTTTTTGATACCAGTGCAGGAGAAGATGGAAGACTTATTGGAGGATGAGGAACTATTAGAGGCGGAAGACCAGGGGGAAGAGGAAAGGACAGTACTGAGTCCAGATAAACCCCCACTTGTACAGCCTGGACTTGACAAGCCAGCCACAAGTGCAACAGTGCTGGGAGAGGACCGGAAAGATGTATCGAGCAATCGTGTATGCCTGATTAAGAATATATATCAAATTGGTGAACACAGATGTTTGTCACGATCTGAATTTTTGATTAGACTGCATTCAGTCCCAGAATTACGTGTATTGAAGTCCGACGACTTCCAATTCATGGAGCCACTGAAAGGACTCAACCCAAATGTCTCAGCCCTACATTGTAAATTTCTATCTGGAAAATACAAAGAAGATCTGATGGCAGTGGACATTGAGATTGATGTTGACCTGGATGAAGTGGATCCCAGTTGCTTAAACGAGGAGATAGCAACACCAGTGAAGGAACCAGACTGTCCTAGTATACCCAAAGGAAATAAGGAGAAAATCAGAGACATACAGCAAGTTTTAAAATGGCTGGCGGAGCAATTGCCTGAGGTGATCCCAAAACACTGAGATTTGACTTTGTTATCCTGAAACTGTATAGGCTTTGCCCCTCTATTGACATCGGAGGGTTCTGTTGATTTTGTAGCAAAATATAGCTGTATATGCCTCCAAGAGACTTGGGCTATGGACCCTCTGATACTATATGGTTACATTACTTACCAGTCCTTCGCCAAGAGGTTAGAAAGAGGTAGACCCATTGGGGGTCTGCTCATGGGGGTGGTGGATACGTTGGTCTCTAGACAAATCAAATGTAAGCAGGGTAACAATTTGATTGCAGTGGAGGTTGACTACGGGTTGGAAGGGAGTCTCAAAAGATTTCTTCTTGTAAGACTTTATAATCCCCCCCAGGCTGTGATAGGCAACACTTGCAAGAAGCTCTACATGATCTATTAGAAACTTGGTCAATAAAGCCAGGAAACACAGCCGTAATAGTAATGGGAGACTTCAACTGCCACATGACAGGAGAGGGGAGGGGACTTCAATGAACCCTAAGCTAAAAGAGAAATGTGTAATGGTCCACGCCAAGAACAATTTGGAGGGGTCACGTTGGGTTCAATTGTTTGAGTTCTGGGATTTAGCAATGATTAATGGTCATACCACTAGCGATCATCCAGGCAAGCACACATGGACTGATGGAATATCTTGTAGTACGTTAGACTACATGTTTATGTGTCCCAAAATGTAGCTCTTGGTTGATGACATGGAAGTCATCCCAAATAAATGGAGCGATCATGCTGCGCTCCTGTGTGTTCTTAATGCTCCTGGTGGTTGTTCAGTGGAGAGGAGTATGGATAAAGTACATGTAGATAGAGCTGGTACAAGAATTAGTTGGTCCAACAAGAACGTAAAGCAGGCGGTAGAAGCTCTTACTACTGAGAGATTTCCATACTTACCTGAGTTAAAATCTATGACTATTAATTCAATCGAAGATTGGATTTCAGAATTCTCCGTTAAGCATACATCTGCTCCTATGGGACTTATGCTAAGAACTGAGGGTAGCAAACTCTCCTACAATAAGGAGATCAGGGACGCCAAGAGGGGTCTTAAGACAGACCTACGTGTTAGTATGAAAATGAATATCTCGGCATAAGCATATTGTGGGGAGGTGAGGAAAATCAAAATGTATACCGGTCTACCATTAAGGGTATAAGAAATGCTGAAAGAAATCAAGCATACCAAGGATTAGTGCAGACCATTTGCTCTAAAAATACACAAAGCATCTGGTCACTCCTAAGTGAAGCAAGTGAGGTTGTGAAAGGTCAATTAGTGAACCCAATTGGTGGTGCAGAATGGGTAAAATTCCTTGAAAATCGAAACTCGGCTCTAGAGGCGGAGGAGTCTATACAGCTGAGATCACCACCTTTAAGTTCACCCATCGACGCATCATACAGTACAATACTGAGCAAGATTAATGAATTAAAATCTTCTAGAGCGCTGACCGGCTGGCCAATATAGTCATCAAAAGCCAGCCAGAGTTCTGGGCCAGTCTGTTAGCTATACTGTTTGAGAAGATTTTGGTTCTAGGTAACTTGGCAAACAGCGGTCTTGATACCCGTATTTAAAAAAGGGGAATCGGCTTGACCCTAACAATTATAGACTACTATCAATGTTAGATTCAACAGGAAAATGGTTTATCTCTTTATTGCTCAAAGAGCTAGAGGTATGGGTGGATGAAGCTGACATCCTGTGTAAATTTCAAAGTGGGTTCCGAAAGGGTTATTCTACCACCCACAATCTCATGGTGATGGCGATACTATGCACTAGGGAGCGCATGGGGGACAGCCCCTGTTACATACATTATATATAGATTTTAAAGCTGCTTTCAACACAGTACCCAGAGGTCGACTATGGTTAAAACTAGAAGCTATGGGCTGTCCGGCTGGTATTCTGTATTACCTCAGATTACTACACCAAAATACCTCAGTGAGACTCAAACTGGACCAGGAAGGGCATCTGACAGAAAAGGTCCTGCAGAACAGGGGGGTAAAGCAGGGTTGTGTCACTGATCCACTTGTATATAATGTATAAGTTCATGATATACCAGTGGCAATAGCTGTGGCTAAAAACTGTCCCCTAAAAATTGGTGAGGCCCTCTGTTCTGTGTTAGCATACGCAGACGATTTAGTAATCCTTGATAATACTATCTGTGGGCTACGACGAGCTGCGATAGCATTATGGGAGTATGCTGATGATAATGGTCTCACCATTAATTTGGAGAAGACCAAGGTCCTGAGATATACTAGCAAGAACTCGTATCAGCCTTATGGTAGGCACAGTGCACATCTTATACGCTCCTCAATATCGTTTCTGGGTAAGAAGCTTACCAGGCCTTCCGATCCATTATACTCACCTCACAAACAATTATTTTATTTTCTCCTGGCCCCTTCTTTATATCAGTACCCATAATGAACCACCTGACAAATCAGTTCTGTATAAAACATGGCATCGTTGATGTGTTTCCAATGAAATCCTGAGGTGAGGTGCACTGGTCTCCACCCCTCTGACAATGTCCAGTGTCATTGAAGAGCCCGATTGTAAAAACCAATTCAGTTTAGCCTGTTCCGTTGCAACCAGTCAAATGTCCAGAGTAAGCATTGCTTATCTGGCTGCATAGTTCAATATGGTGGCTATCAGCATTGCCCTGTACCCATGAAATTGGGTTGCCCTAATAAAGAGTGTGCTGGGATTTAAGGGAAAATATTAGATGCTAATGTCATTGCTGCATTGGTTGGGCTATGGCAAGGCGCAAAAAAGCTTCTGCTGAAAATGTTATTCTGAGCTGATACTGCTTCCTTCTTTCCTTTTCTCATAAAGGTTCCTCCAAGGCCCTTGCCTTCATGTCTCTTGAAGCTCTCATTCCCTCTTTTCCCTACCTTTAATTATGCTGGGGTTCTGTGACTGTCCACCCCAGTGATAATGCATTGACATTAACTTCTTCCTATAAAAGTTGAAATCAGTTAACTGAAAGTGAACTAAAATACACTAGTACACGGCGAGGGAAAATCAGTCTTACCTGCTACAGTTCAGAGCGCTGCGTCCCTCGCAGTTCCTTCCCTTTCTTTATCTGGCTACCATGGAAAGGGAGAAGGGACTATGTGTGGTCCCTTCGCGTGAACCATGGCAGCCATTTTTTTTTTTTACTATCCTGTTAATGGTCGCCAGGGGCTGCCATGGAAAAGGAAAAGGGGCGTTTTCCACTTCAGTACAAATACTATTAGTACCCTCGTACAATGGGCCGAGGGTACTAATAGCAATAGAGCCCATGGAGAGGGCATTACCAGTCAGGTAATGCCCCCTGAGCTATGTTAAAGCATTCTCTTCGCTCGGACTTGTAACTCTCTCTACAGGGACAACACCCAACCGGTAATGCCCCCTCTCCTCAGGTTCTATTGCTTTATTAGTACCCGGCAAGGGCCAATCAGATTCTGACAATCAATCTGATTGGCTCTCGCCAGGTCATTACCTGCCTGGGAAAAACATACCTGCTATGATTCGGAGCGCCATTTCCCTCGAAGTGGGAAAGGGACAATATAGTATAGATAACTATCTTTTGAATGGCTGCCATGGAAAGGGTGAATGGACTACTGTCCCAATCCCAGGTGGCCATTATTTTGCTTTTATTTGCTCGAGTTGAGTAACGGTTTAAACTCTGTTCCTCCACTTGAGCAAAAAGACTATTAGTACCCCGTTACAATGTGCCGGGTACTAAAAGCAATAGAACCTTCGGAGGGGGGCATTGCCGGTCGGGTAATGCCCCAGGGCTACGCCAAGCCCTTGATTCCCTCGGGCTTGTAATTCTCACCCCGGGGCATTACCCGACCGGTAATGTCCCTCCTACTTTGGTTCTATTGCTTTAAAAATGCTTCAAGAACTAAATTAAATTGTCAAGCTGCCATTATGGTAGGAAGACAAATGGTCCCCTGTATTTTGCTAATGCAATGTGTCTGTTTTCTGAAACTAAGGAAATGCACAGAAATGTTTCAATTAAGGTATACTACTCAAACCAATAATGGTCCCTTATTTAAATGATGTTTTTTAACTAAAACCATCACTCTGACGGATGATAACGGTCAAGCTAGGTGTTAAGTCACTTAGCCAGAGAAATACCATAGCCTTTGACATTGAAACAATTAAATCCCAAGAATGTAGTTGCACATGTAGCTAATTGTCATTTAGCCTTAGCTAATGCATTAATGAACCATTGAATTAAGTCACTTGTAATGTTAGTTGAAGCTTTTGAATATCGTAAAACCATGCCAATTAACAAACAGCAATATTGAGTTGCAGGCTCTAAATTCTACATAACAAGCAACAGGTCGAGTGATAAAATACCTCCTTTCGTTAAGAAACCAAATCACTGTGGAGTTACCAAACGATAGTAAGCCATCTTTAGAAGTTCATAATAGACAAATATTAACATACGTCAAAGTAGCAGGACAAGATTTCTTCCATGCCTGCCTACAAAAAGACAAACAGCAGGGGACCTCAGTGCCAGTCCAAACATTACCAGTCAAAAATAAGACAAATATAAATATTGTAAATATCTAGGGAACGATGAGCTACTAAGGTCCTCTGCACTGCCTGATAGAGATTCAATGTTTTTCAATCACGAAGGAGTTCTTTCGAATTTCCCTAGCTGTAGAATTCATTATACGGACAGATGTACTTGTTGTTTTGAATTGAAACAACGTCCCAGGACTCTTTTCATGAAGTTCTGAGCATGTGACTCCTCACCTTCAAGGATATTGCATTAGTTTTCTTTTTTTAATGATTTTCATACAGACATCGTGGAATTATGTATACATTATAAAAAATGGTGATGAAAATTATAATTGCGGGAGCTGAAGCCAATCACCAAATGGAATATGACATCTATCCCTCAAGAAATCAAAGAAGATAGGTGACGGAGATATGCCCTAAGCTTCAACGCCAATTAGTGATTGTAATGATCATGTAAAAATAACACGTACTAACAATATAGAGGGTAATCGGATAGTGCATGTTGAGAATCCAAATGACACGAAAGAATCTGAAGCCCTTGGTTATTGGCTTTGACTCAGGAGAAATCTTCGTAATAGTTTTGAGAAATTGGGTGATAGAGCTATGGGCATTAGTAGAAGGACTGTCTGTCCCTTTAAGGAAATTCTTGATGTGGAACACGAGAGGCTTTAATACCTCCAAAAATAATGTTGACGGCAGTGCTATATTTAAAAGTACTCTGTGATTATACAGCAAGAGGTGTGGCTAAAGGACTATAAAGTGATGGATAGGTTTACCATCAATCAGCAATTGCCATCCAATTTAAATGGAGAACAGCCGTCTAGGGATGTTCTTGTGGCTATTGATAACATAATAGTGGACAAGATCAAAGTCCTTGCTGATGAAACCCCTGGTATTCTGGCGATGGCTGCAACTTTTAAAGGAAATACTAGTTGCAATCCATTGTTCTTGGTGAACCTATATTGGACTAATCCAGCTTCTTAATGGAGCTTGTAAAAGGACTTGTACATCTACATGATTGATAAGGATGGTCAAAATGTTGTGATGGCCAGGGCTTTGAACTCTGACTGTGTGACTATGAACGCAGAAGAATTGGTCCCTAAAATTAAATTTGGTTTGGGATTGATATTCTGTTCCATGAATGGAAGCTAATAATAGCAAATTGGAATGTTAAAGTAAATTCAAAAGATATGAGTACATGGAAAAGTGGTACAATGCGTTCAAACATGGATGACCTGGTTTTGTCTTGAACTTAAAATGTGTATTGAGTTCAATATTATTGAGACCTCTCTTAGTGATCTCAACAAGTTGACTGCGGATTTCATCTTTGAACAGAAGATGGAGTCCTCATCTGAGCATAATAAAATTAATTGTTTCACAGAAAGTAAACAGAATAGCAAACCACTTTAGAAAGATATGTAGAATGAATCAGTACATGGGAATATTTCTGCAAGACTCCTTGATAGAGGAGAAATATGCAGTTAGAACCCGACTTAACTCTATGGGCTTTTTGTGGAATGGGGAAAATTCAGGTAATGGGGTAATCCCTAAGAAACCTCATTGTGTCATTGATTTGACCTGCCAGTACAGTTAAAAAGAAAGAACTCAGAAGAAATCTGAGACTTCTAAAGAAAGCAGGCCTAAGTGATGGTGAATATTCTGCTATGTCTTGACAAAAACAGCAACAGCATAGGAACTGGGTTAAGGCCCATAACTTTGTACTTGCGTAGACAGAGAGTGAACGCATGTTGCAAGAAGTAATCACCAAAATCACTTGACATTTTTGGGCTCTTATAAATCCGATGGAACACAAACAAGAAGAACTGTGAAGTAATCTGTTGGTGAGGCTGTATGGCAAACACATTTCTCAAAACCATAAAAGGTTTTTTTTTTGTAGAGGAGGGCTCTGTAGCCCAAACAGCAATTTGGAAATTGTCATTGGATGTCATAGATTTGTAAAGAAGCATTATGAAAGCCTGTGCCTCCATGGCCCCTGGCCCCTAAGGCCTTGGCAATCATATTTTAAAACATAACCAGCTGTTCCCGCTGCAACATACACTGTTCTAGCATGATTTAAAGGTCAATACTGGTTGGTAATTCAAAGGGTTACTTCTGTCCCCCTTCTTATATATCAAAATTACCACTGATTGCTTCCAGGAGGGGGGTGTAAGTCCCTGTGACTTATTAATGGTCATTGAAAAGGCTAAACGTTTCAGATGAAATGAGAGATATGCGCGGTACAAGAACAGTATCGAATTTCCATCGATCGCATGAGCCTCTATGATGGATCTTTGTAGTCGCGTAATTGTCAACCTTGTTCCATTGCAGAGTCCCTGTGATGGCATAACATTGCACAGTAGCATAGTTACAGCGCCTACTTTCAGTTTTAGCTCGTGAGGAGGAATTCAACCTATAGTGTTTAGTTCTTTAGAGACTGAAATGATGAGCCGGTAATTAACTGTTCATTGACACTGGAACCGCCGTGCCCGGTGTGAAGATAAGTGGGGGGGGAAAGAAGTAACTTGAAATTATTCCAAACGTTTTCAATAGTGGAAAGTGAAGGTTGACCGCATAGAACCATGCTCATTCTGTTTGTTGAAATGATAGCAGTTGTTGAAGTGGGTACACTTTGCCATATGGACAGCTGAGCACGTAAACATACCTATGTGTTTTATATATATAGATAGATGTGAACCAATGGGCAAACATGCTGACTTTAATTTAATAAAATATTTCTCCTCTATGAGTACACAGCTGTCATGGAAACTATCAAGAATAGTTCCAATGTACAAGACGGATGATAGTACTAATCTGGCTAATTATAGACCTATTGCCCTTCTTGATGCTGATAGCAAGATTTTGCCAGGTTGGTGTTAAAGGAATTGGAGCATTGGGTTTATACCTTAAAATTGATGAATACAATCCTAAATGGTTTCATCCTTGCATGCTTGGGGGAAATAGCTTGGCAGTGTGACATGCCCACTTTAGATGTAGCAATGATTGATTTCACTCAAGCTTTGGATACAGTCAACCGCCAGAAGCTGTGGGTGAAATTAGAACAGCAGGGTATCCCTCCATCATTTTTGGGAATTATTAAGTACTTACACAAGAACACATTAATGCAGGTGAGATTAAATGGACATGGCGCCCTCACTGGAGAGATTCACACCTTTTGCAGGTTCCAACAGGAGTGTATATTGGTGCTCTGTCTTTTTAATCTCTATCTTCCAAATCTGAGAAACGCAACTAAACCTTATGGATTCACTTGGCATAATAAAGATTTCAAATTGGTCCCAGTGTAGATGGTTAAGTCTGGGCTTCTACTTTGGAGCAACACCAAATAAGACGTCAATTATTGTTTGGTTGAACAATAAGGCTGGGCAATTTGCCATACACTAGAGCAAAATCCACAATAAACATTGTGGGTTCACTATCTTGCTATTGTTGGAATTTTATAAGAAGTATACATTGTATAATTGCATGGCTGTCACTACATGCCGTGAGAAATTAGATGTTTGGTTGCTTTGTATCTGAGGTCGGCTGGCTAAACACTGAACACTTCTGGGAGAAGGCAGCCAGTGGTCACGAGACAGCTTTGACAGTCATGATTTTGAGATTATTTACCAAATCTTAATCTAGTGGTTATTTTTAGATGTGATGTGTGTGATCTTAAATAATGTTTTTAGGAATAACAATAGAAAAAAGCACTGCTTTTAAAAGTAAATTTGAATATTAATTATGGCAATATGAAATGTATATGCAGTATTATATGTATTGATAACGAATCATACAAATTGATAATGGATTATAACGTATGTGTGTTCATATTTTTTACACATTATACGTAAGGTTGTTACTGACAACCATATCACAGTTAATAAAACAATAAAACATATTGTAATACTTAGCAAAACCAGATGGATAGGGAACAGCACTCCCTTGGTTTTAATGTCCTTGGACTATTAGTTTCCAACGTGAACATGTACAAACATTGTTTTGAAAGTTGTATACCATTACATATGGATTTACATAATCATTTTTAGCTTTCATACCATTAATCTCACTGAGTTATCAAATACAGATTTGTATATTAAAATGTTATTTGGGAATGCACACATTTTGCATAAATTAACAATGATAACTCTATTATGTCTGAAGTGATAGGAATGATAAATGTACCATTCGATGCAGAATGTCATCATTGATCAAAGAATACTATTTTGCTTCTTCTCATATTTTCTCAAAAAGTTATATGTAACAAATATATAAAGTCAGCTGAATTGGTCGCTCCAAAAAGGTGGAAACCAGTTTGAGGTTGGTGAATTTCTACTTATGATATTCACAATCCAATGACCAATGTAGGCTAAGAGGTCACTTTTACATGTGTATTTGTGAGGGACACCAAACACATAACCCTTATGATCAAAACTTTTCAGTGCTGTAGCATGCTGAGGTGGCCAGAGTTTAGCACAGTATTTAAGGTCATAGCCCTAGGGGAAGCACTTTGCATCATCGTTATGCTATCTGACAACACAGATGATTTGGCTGAGGAATTTACAAACAAACGGCTGAGCCGTTGCCCATGTGGAGATTTTCTAAATTAAACCAGAAAAGGAAAAGTGTTTTGGATACCTTGTTGCTTGCACCCAAAGGGCTGAGGAGCAGAACCATATGGCTTCAAATCAAGGGCCATAGTACCACCCACCAGGGTCTTGAAATTGTCATCACAGAGGTTGATTTCTGTCTATAGGAATTTGTGCAACAGCTGTATGTCAACCCATGTCCCATCGTGCATTTAAATACTAATACTAAATCACTTAGCTACAGACTCCTAGGTAGTTGGATATTTCTATCTCCAGATTCAATAAAATATTAATGGTCTGAGATTGTTTCACACAACTGCTGAAAAAACCATCCCTTGACCCTAACATCCCTATTAACTACCATCCCATCACCACCGTCCCATTTATACTAAACATTTTAGATCAAGTGGCCTACATCCAAATTCAGAAATACCTGGAAGAAAACAACATCCTGGGACTCAGACAATCAGGTTTTCACCCCAGACATGGAACAGAAATGGCTCCCCTAGATTTAAAAGTCCAAATGGACGACCTGAAGGACGAAGGGAAATTTTCCCTGCTCCTCCCACTAGACCTCTCGGCCGCCTTCGATCTGGTCCCACAACATCCTTTGTAACCACCTTACCACAGCTTCACATTTCTCACCCAACACCACCCAACAGATACATTCATTCCTCTCTTCTCACCCAAGGCAGAAGGTCCATCCACTCTGGTCACCTGTGAAGCTCCACAAGGCTCTTGCTTGGCTCCCACCTTGTATAACGTCTTTACAAAGCCGTTGTTTGACCAGCTTGATAGCCTGGGCGTCTTGTATACCAATTATGCAGACGACACCCAGGTCCTCATACCAATCATGGCAGAACATGCCACTGACACCACCACTCTCAACGCCATCTATATTACCATACAGGCTTGGATGGGATATCACGGATTGCGCCTCAATGACGACAAGACCAAGCTGCTCCTCCGACGCTCCCAAATCAGGCTTGCCAAACTTAGCACAGCATCTCATTCCTTCATCATTGACAGCAACCCCATAGCGGTCTCCAGCCATGTCAAAACATTAGGTTTCTACTTAGACTCCTCACTCAAACTAGCCAAACAAGTGAACACCAGTACTTCTGCCACCTCCCACACCTGTAAACTGATAAACTCATGTAGACCATTCCTCTCTCCCGACAGAGACATCACCCTGGCGAGAACTGTAGTGCCAACCAAAGTCAACTACAGCAACACAGTATACTCCAGCACCTCGAGTTACAACACACATAAACTTCAGGTCCTTCAAAATAATGCTATGAGAGCAGCCCTTAACATTCCCAGATCAGCACACATTTCAGAAACCAGGCAGAAACTCCATTGGCTACCCATCCAAGAACGGATCTGGTTCAAAAAGCTCACACTGACACACAAATGCCTTCACTGGGTAGCCCTCGCCTATTTGACAGACACAATCTCCAAAACCCAGTCAACTATACATACTAGAGCAGCTTACAAGCACCTCCTTGCCCCACCCAAATTCAAGCTCCAAACACCTGGTGGCAGAAGCTTCCCATCGATTTTCAGCAAACTTTGGAACACCCTGACCATTCACCTCAGATTCCTTCTGGATCTTCCGCAAACAACTTAAAACACATCTCTTTACACACTAATGGCACAACAAATATCCGTCACTGGTTCCCCATAGTCCATTCATTTATTGACAACTTACAAAACCAAATCATGTTAAAAATATGTTCATGCTCATGTTTGCCCAATGGAGGTATTTCCCAATTCCATGACTATTTTTAGGTGAAGGACATTTTTATTTGCCATCCCCCATATGACATATCAGTCACATTTCTAACTTGGTTGTCCTGCATGATATGCCATAATTGTCAAGAAATGAAATAAAAAATGTGCAAGGTTGAATCAACACTGTAAAACATGTGCAGTTCATTAGAATATCCTTCAGTCGCAATCCAAAAGCCATATATTGAATGTGATATCTTTTATTCTTAAAAGTTTCTAATGTTGTCTCAATTTGCTTTGTGTAATCTTTAAAGGACATTTGTATTTGATGCTGATACATAGTTGTGTTATTGATGACATGCTAATTAAATATCTGTATACATTGTATAGAATAACGCAATAAATGTGCAAAGTAATCCTGATGTTCTATATTTTAATACAGCTGATTATTGAGACAAAAGTATGCATGCTGCAGTTTCAATGTATTGTTTGTACACAGTTTTCATCATGGGTGATGCCTTTGTAGAAGATCATTTTGTGTATGCCAACCAAGAAGGCTTTTTTGTCTATTTCGATTTGGAGGGAGTAGAGGCTTTGTGGCGCAGTGTAGAAGCATGCTATTTCGGCAGAGTGCTTTTAGAATGTCAATGCATGGCCACTTCTGGACCTGTACATGTTGTGCACTTTGGAGCCTTCTTTTTGGGTTCCATGACTTGTTTCCGTGTGTACCATCAACTGAAGAAGATGATGAAAGCAGTGTAGCACATTTTTCCCACTGCCAAGGTGCTTTTCTCATGTATGCCGCCGAGAATAGTGTGGAACTATTCCAATGATTCCTGTCACCTGCCAGAGGTCATAAGGATTCTCATCAACAGAAGCATGTGTGACTTCTTGAGTGCTGCTGGGATGTTCTCCTGTGAATTAACTGTAGTGCTTTAGGTGACTTTCCCAGCATTGTGTGTTAGGGGACTACCTTCTTCTTGACTTATTTATTTTTTCAAATATAAACAAAATATTCTGATTAAAACAGCTTGTTACTTGTCTCATGTTATAGGATGGGTTTGTTGTTGTAGGAGCATAAGATGGTGTTATAAGTCTTCATGAAATGACCAAAATTCAAATTAAAAGAGATCAATGTTCCTACAGGAAGCATGTCCCCAATGGCACAATTTAAAAAATCTAAACTTAAGAATTATAGATGGTTTGCCAATTAGATAGTTTTTTGTTGATAATAAGCACCTTTTGTGGAAAACGTGAATGGACAATGTTGCAGCTGGCGGGGAGAGCTGTTTTCCTGCTGGAGGACGAAGAGCACCATGGTGCATAGCCGTGCCAGAAAGTGACCACAGCTGGAAGCCACTCACATAAAAGTCCTTACCTTAAGCTCAGTGGTGTGGCAGGCTGAACGTGCTGTTTCCCTGCTGGAGGAGGAGGAGCACTGTTGCTGTGCCAGAAGTTGACCGCAGCCAGAAGCCACAATCATAATACACTATTACCTCAAGGGCAGCGGTGGGGCATTCAGGGATGGTGGCCTCCCTCCTGAAGAGAAGGAGGAGGAGCACCGTAGCTATACCAGAAGTTGACCCCAGCGAGATGCTACAAGCATAAAATGCCCTTACCTTAAGTGCAGCGGATCACAGGTGTGCTGCTGACCAGGGATGGGGATGGGGGCTTTTCACTTCTGTTCCCTTGCTTTCCTGTCTATCAGTTTCTTTTATCCTGCCTGATCCGATGGCTGGATGTTTGTCAGGGTCCGCCTCTGGAACATTTCTAATCCTGGAGAGAGACTGACACGGCTTGGAATGCCTTATCCCTTCTTAATTATAGCTGAGCACATACTGCAATATTTGTCCACAGTTTCTTCACTGTCAGAGGGGGTATTTCCACCTACTGAGGCAAGACCCTAGTTATGTATTTCCCATTGAAATGAAGACTTGGATTGTTGTGAGCGTAATTCCAGTTGGTATTATGCCACGTTGGATTAGGAATCTTTTTTATCATGGACATTTTGATTTATTAACCCTCTGATGGTCTTAAGTTGCCTTACAACCATCTAATCACAATACGTGTTCAGCCTCAGACCATCTCAGAGCGCACAGACGGTTTCTTGCTAGAATCTGGATGCCTGTAACACTTAAATCTTGCATACTTAACACATTTGTATTCGTTGCATCTTTTGTGACTGTAACATATTCTCACATGTATGTTAATTGCACTTGCACTTTTATCATTCTGCCTTATTTACCTGCATTGGGGTTAGACTGAGGAGACAGGTGTGACTGTAGCGTCACTCAGTCCCTCCCTATTTATTCTATTTCTTTAGCCCTCCTCTATAGTTGTGGGTGGCTTGGTGACTGCAGCCTGTGCCACTGAAGGCTGGGCTTTGAACCACCCTCTCCAACTTTTCAAACTATTGCTACCCTTTTTCTATCCAATAAGGAAACAAAAGGCAAACGTCACACATGATGGTGCATCTGGCAAAAAAAACAAGGAAGGGTCTTCCGAAAGCGGTTCCCAAGCACATAGCATACTGTATACACATTTCCAAAAGGTTTCAAGGAAACTAGAAGAAAAAATATTTGTTGTGGAGCGGGCCTTTAATGCTACAAAAAGAGACTTGTAACCTATCATCGCAAGGGAAAGAGAAATAGCGGACATTTCAGTTCTGGATACTGCATCATTGATGTCTACTACACTAGTGTACTTCACCACCACCATGGCTTCTCCGAAAAAACCTAATCTCAAAGAGTCTAGCAATATGAGGGCTTGCAATTTATGCACCATAACTTCTCCGAATTAACCACTTATGTTAAGAGACCTAGATGGCACTTCGTTGTGCCCATTGGTGGTGCAAGCCACTGACCCGACTATGGCTGTTGAGGCCCCTCAGGTAGCACTCATCTTGTGGCCAACGTGATGGCCACCCTTACCAAAAATGTCCAATCAACTGCCACAGAGCTGACTTGAAAGTGAAATTGCAATTGAACATGGATTTTTTAACTTACTTTAAAAAAGCTGTATTTGATTAATTCTTAATAATGGATGACATCTTAAGATCAAGTGTCTGATATTTGTAGATTAACAACTAGTATATATCATCGGGCACACTCACTGCCCACCTACAATGCACCTGTTTCTCTTCCATCAGACTCTCCACTTTTGCCAACTGATACCACCTCTAAAGTTCACAGGTATATAAAAGGAAGGGACCCAGTGGTGGTAACCACATATGTACATGCTGGCCCATATATTAACAACGTCTCAGCCCCCTCGATGGCACCATCCATGCCCTGATGCCTCCCTGGTTTTTGGCGTGTAATAAAACAGAATAAAATAATACATAGGTTAGAATCACCTTCACCAAACCTTTCCTTCTTTTGTTTTATACTTAACACCAGCAGTTGTTCCCTTAGTTGTAGTGCTTGTTGAAGTCTACCCCATTTCACCTGAACACAGGGAATAAACACTAGAATGGGAATCAAATGTAAGCTCCAAAATGTCTCACAACCTAGTAGGAACATTATCTGCCTCTTTCCCTGCTCCTCCCCAACTTTCACTTCCACTCTTTCCCCTCTCCCATCTTTCTCTTACTGCACTTGCACGATCCGAATATCTCAAGACTTACTAGGAACTTTATTGTTTTGGTCTTTTCTCACCTGTACCTCCCCCTCCATCGTCTTGATGCGCCTCAAAAGTAATTTTGCTGTATAAGCGCATTATAAATACCCAATAAATAAATACCCATATCGCTTATAAATCCATCCATTGAATTCCAACTAAGTTGCAGAGACCAAAAGTGAAGCCACTAAATATGTTGATGGCCAGATGAGTTGATTGGGTGGGAAATATGATCAAATCACTAAATGGAGATTGTATTGTATTATCTTTTTCGTACCCAAGAATAGCCAACTTTGTTATTCATTCCTCGTCAGATAAATGCTTGAGGTTATTACTGGTAACACATTTTTATCCCCTGGCCTACGTCTTAAAATACCCACTGAAGACCACATACTGCCGGGAAGGATTAGGCTAACTGGATTTAATGACAAGAGTATTTCATCTCAAACGCTCACCATTGACACCATGAAGCACTAATATTCTCTACATAAACAGGGGAGATGATGGAAACAAGCCAAAGTCCCTGGTCAGTTTAGCTCTGATTCCCATTACGAACAGATGTGTATGCCTGTCTATACTCGAAGAGTTGGACTGAATAGGTGTTCATTCAGACTCCCAGAACAGTGGTGAATCCAAACAATCTTCTCCTCTATCTCTACAGTGGTGTCATACACTGGCCTGGCAAAGACGCAATATGGATTGTGAGGTTCCTAAAAAAGCCTCACTCTCTATATTAACTTGGAACTTAGTGGGTGCAGCACCTAAATTCCTTTGGCCAGAAATTAATACATTTCTGAAATCACACAACGTTATTCTCTTGACCTTGTCCATTGGCAATCTGATTCTAGATGGCTTTTTCACATTTCAACTCAAAGCACTTAAATAACCTTGTAGTAGACATCATGGTGGTATGACTATTTTTGTTAAGACTTCACTTCAGTGTACTCTTATTTACAGCGACCCTGAAGTCCGTTGCCCACAAGCAATCGAATTGATATCACAAACCAATGATAATAATTAACTTCTACAAAAGTCTCCAGTCTATCGATCCTTAAATGTTTTATGGAGAGCTTATTGGTAGAAATTCAGAAGAATTTTACTGGAGTGGTCTTGGGAAGAGACTTTAACCTAAAAATGGTTACAGGCTACTGCTGATTTGTTTGATAGAATTGTAGACATGGTACTGTGTATTCCAAAACTTTGCATGATTGACCCGTGCATTTGTCCAACAGGTTTCAAATGTTATAGTTGGATGATTGAATGGGGGCTTTACTCCATCAATGGCTGAGTAAGGGAAATGCATGTTTAGAGGACAACAAGGGAAGTGTAATACTGATTATTTGTGTATTTCAGTATTTCAGTACCAAAATGGCCATTGATCGAAGATTTTATTTATTGTCGCAGATGTGTTCAGCGATCACCACCCTATTGTTTTTAAGTTCAAATGTTCTTGTAACCAATTTCCACATCTAGAGTTAGCAGAACCCAATATTAGGGGTAAACATTAACGTTGGATCTCAATTGACAATTCACGTGTTCACCAAAGCATAATCATCTCCAATGTACTGTTTATCACCAACATTTAGCACCAGATCCAGATGTCTGTTTGATTATGACCACTTACAATTGACTGATGGCACATATCTCTGCTCTGCCACCATTCCCTCCTCAGGTACTCTGAAATTGACTGAAATTGACAGATGATTCAACAATGATTGTACCACTGCAAAACATAACTTATTGTCTGCTTTAAGAAATCCTGATCCAACTACACAAGAACTAATAGGTGCATGGGCTAGTTATAAAAGGATGATCACTATTAGATAGCTTGAATTGGATCATTCAACCTGTTTGGCATTACAAATGCCTTGGATGATAACACCAGGAACGTCTGTGACTTGGTAAATAATTTCATTTGCAAATGCATAAGCGAAAACTCACCAACCTTGAAATCAGTATGGGTGATCAGTCAAGAATGGACCATTTTTCTAGGTTATACAGTGAGGTAATTTCTAATAAACTTCAGGAATCTTTCCTGGTGTTCCTAATTTAATGTATTGAGAGGAGGCACCCTTGAATTTTCAATTGCAGAAATCATAGAGGCAATAGGAAAACAAGTGCTCAATCGATGTCCTGGGCTGGACAGCAACTCGGCTGACTTGTTTTGTGACAGAGTGGATTTGTGGGTCCCCGATTAACTATATGCTTTAATAGAATGATCAAGATTGGCAGGTTTCCAAACATTTGGAAGTTGGTGATGTAGAATATTTTAGAGCAAAAAGGAGGTATAAAATAAAATTCAAGTTATAAGGCTTTTTTGGTAGAGCAAGAGAAGTGACATTTACTGATTCTTTTATTTATTTATCTTGCTTGCTTTTAAGATTAAAAGGACTCCGGTCAGACCACACACACTTTGTTTGCTGCTATGTTCATATGGAATTTGATTATATATTTTCTAACTGTCACTGTGCGACAGTCGCAAACAAAGAACCATGTTACCTTTGAAAGATAGGCTGAGGACTGAAATATTTATTTCCCAAGGAAAACAGCAAACCTTGGAATTAAAGTCTGTAATACGTCCTCAACTGAAAATGTGCCATATAAGGAAAAGGTGGAACGCCAGTTCAAATGTAATATGAATTAACGGATTGTCTTCATATAACATGTGCAAGCACTATTGCAGCATTATGAGAAATCTTATTGTTTAATTTCACCGAATAGAGATGCTGCTGTTTTAGTTGAACCAAAAGGAGCAGAAAAATGAGGTAAAATTGAAACCTCATTTAAAAGCTACATTTCTCATCTATTTTTTATGCTTAACAAGGAACTTCAAATTCTTTGTGTATTTGCTCAGGCCTACCCAGCTTAGGAATTTGCAATGAAAACATATGGAATACATACACAATCGGGTTTTGAAACCTGTTCAGACTCGCTCCAAAGATCTTAAAAACAAGCCCATCACCAGATGGTCCCGGGTCCACACTGAACTATTGATTTATTTGATTGAAGATTGGGTTTTTAGCAGATAACCCAATTAACTTTCTTCAGGCATTTGCTAATGGACGCAAGGCTTTCACCTTCAAAGAGAACCTGTCACATATTTCAATTCCCATCTCATTATAAAACTGCATTAACTCAAGAGGCAGGTTACTGAACTTTAGGTGCACTGAAAACAGACATTCTGCTCTCAAGACTTAAAGGTAAGTAAAATGTATACCATTTCTGTCTGTTCTCTAAAACACCTGTTATGGATCCATCAATGACATACATGAGGGAGCATCCAGGTGATGTATTGTCACTGACACCCAGTGGATAACAGCTGCAATTGCACTCCAGAAAACCCAATTCATTTAGTATAAAGGAAAATAACACATTAAAATGTGCAATCACTAAAAGAATTGGTGCATTGTAATGAAAGCTCTGATTGACTCCAAATTCGGACAGTTTATAGAGTAACATCTGTCATATTATGGTATAAGTATTATGAGGTGCCATGTTTTGTTTGGGTGACAATTGTAAAATACCCATCTCCTAAAAATATAAGATTACTATGATTAAACGTCTCAACAATCTGAAAATATAAGTTTTATATACGTTTTATTAAGATAGCACATATTGGTCAAATGTTATATAAAAAATCAAGTGCCATGATTTTTGAATGGCACAGTTTTACCACCCACCTTTGCGGCTCAGAAACCACACGTCTATCATAAGGCAGAGGTGGGGCTAGCATATTATATATTTTGATGCGTTCATGAGATAGGGAAAGGCTGATTAAGAAAGAAGTAGGTAGGAGAAGAAACGATTATGGAATATGGGTAGTTGACACCATAATGGAGGATTGACGCAATGCAGAATGGAAAGCAGTACATTAAGAAAAGGAGATCAGCCCACTGAGGGACAGCGGCCAGCCCAAGAGAGATGGATTTGCAGATAAGGCACCTGAACAGATGGTGTGATGTCTGAATGATGTCTGGCTAACTGGGTCCCCTACTAGATCTCCCAAAATCAGAAGTTACATCTTAAAAGGTAAATAAATGTTCAACAACCAAATCCTGAATTGTCCTTATAGATATTCCACACAGTAAATCTGGAAAGATAAAAGGACTGGGAATGCAGGGGGATGCCATTTGAAAATGGTGACACAGGTGGTAATATCTCAAGTGGTGTGTGTGTTCCCCATCTATATTGAACATAATCTCAATTCACTTTGCATTAAAAAAAAACAAATTCAAAACACAATAGATTATGGTGCCACATGGTGAGAAGGTGGATTTGCTTTCGTAAAGTTAACTATTATTTGAAATATAATAAACCAGTGTAGAGTCATGTCAAGCTGTAGTTTAAATGCAGATTTCAAAGAAAGTCATTAGGCCTCATTAAGAGCCTGCTGGTCCAGAAAGAACAGTAGCAGCAAAACCGTTGCCATCATTGTTTCCAGACCGGCTGATTCAGAGTCCTGCAGGCGGGAGGTGTCACTCCTGCCACATATGACCTGGCGGTTTTAACACCACCTGCCTGCAGGCAGACATGGAAACGCTGGTTCTGTCATAAACGGAACCAGTGTTTCCATGGTCCCCATTGCCATGGAGTCCTATTGGACTCCATGGGAATGGGGATTTGCAGATTTCTGCCTCCGGAATTACCGGGTCACCGGGGTTGTAATGCCCCGGTGATTCCGGCAATCACAGAGGCGTAATGGTAATACGGGTCCGGTGGCAGCCTGCCCATTTTTCCGAGTCAGGTGTAATGTGGGAGCAAAGGGGGTTCTCAACTAAGTATCTGTTACTGGAGAATAGTACATTGTCAGCCCAGAGGTATAAAGTGACTGAAAGGATTACATGTAGGCCCCTTTAAAACTGTGCATGCATCTTGATTGAAAGGAATGTATTAATTTTCAAGGAAAGCTACACACACAGATACATGAGAAGAACGCAGTCAAGTTTAGTGAAAGCCACATGCAAACATCTATAGAGTGCTGCGACCACACATTTAGAGAATGTAGTGTACATATGGGTTCAGAACAGATCATTTATATTCCCATGAACATTACCTGCAAATTCAAACTCACATGAGCCAATGCAAACAAGTCAACGTTTACATGTAGATGGCTTAACATGTCACATGCTAGTTGGTCATAATCTATATGTCAAGGGCTTCTACATAGCTAATATATTCACCATCTCATATCTGAACTCAATACTGAGTAGCTTAGTGGTCCGGCAAAAGGAAGTAGCCCACTCTAAAGTTTCTGTGAAAGATGAAATGTTTTTGTTATTAAGCGATAAAGTGAATGAAGTATAAAAAGCGAAAGTAATCAAAAGTAACCACGGAAAAAGGGGAGAGAAGTAAAAGGTGAATGCTGTACATTTGTGCTTATGACACTGAACTACCCAGACCAAGAGACAATGGGGCAAATAACACAAGAGTGTGAGCTGAAGAGAAAGTCAAAGTGGTCCTGCGGGGTCTAAAGTAAAAGCCATGCGCATTCAAAAGTCTTCGAAATCAGGAAAAGGTCTGAGTCTGACAGAGCGAGACCAGAAGTGTGATAAATTAGAGGAAGGGAACCCTTAAAGGACATGAATGAAGCTTTGGGAAGGGAATCCCTGCATGTTTTGTGTTTGAAAGATCTGAGCCCCAATGAGTGAAACCTACATGAACATTTTGCTTTGAAAGGTCTGAACCTGACTGAGGTAGGGAGGCCTACAAGAAGTTTTTGCTTTGAAAGGTCTGAGCCCGACTGAGGGAGAACGGTGTGAACGTTTTGTTAAACTATGTTTTGAAAGCTGGAAACAGAGACTTTAACATGGAAGGCCAGGCGGGTCATAATCCACGTTTTTTTAACTGCCTTTGTTTTGAGAACCTGAGCCAGAGTGTGTCATCCTGTCTATGGGGACCCTCTTACTCTGTGCTATCTAACGTGGGGAAGAGAGCTGACTCAGCCACATTTATTCTTTATATTCTAACACTGATTTTCCGTTGCATACATTTTCTCCTTTACACACTTTTTGTACAAGAGTTAGGACAGGCATTAAGTTTTGTTAGTGCAGGCCATTTTGATTTGAAGGACTCAACTACGACTGTTTTATTTACTATTTGATGGTACTCCCATCCTAGCTATAGGGCAAAGTATGAGTTTTTTCAAACCCTGAAAAATGAATAAAGGTTTTACAAATTGTACCTTTTGTGTCAGTGTTATATTTGTGATAACATGTCTCCCTTACAAGACCAAGTTGGTTGAAGCTGCATTATTCTCTTTGATACATTTCTTTGATTTTTGATTACATCTCTGTCTGTTCTTTGTCCTGAATTGTGGTGGTGGGATTGTATAGGTGGGAGCGTGAAAATGGTGTGTCACATTTGCTTGACCCAATAATAAAACAATTCTTCTACAGCATTGTCATCCAATGGACAAAAAAGCATTAGCCATTCTCCATTGGCCAGATCAGTCTCGTTGCTGGACTGTCATATTAGAATATTTGGGAGAGCTTCACTTATAAAATTAGAAGCTTGTGTTCATGACAATCGAATTTTGTCTAACATTCAGCTAGTTTTCCATTGCGGGTTGGCGACTTGCAAATATGCGTTAAATCTTTGATTGCAGCAGACTCCCTGTATCTTAAAAAACAAATAAATGCATTCCTGTTTACGTACCCAAGCACTGCCTTTGATAAGGTGAATAGACTCAAAGTATGGTAAGTGCTCAGGTTATTAAATTGCCCAATTGACATTTTCAATGTGTTTCTGAATGTCCATCATCGTACAAAAGCTTGTGTGAAAAGTGGGGGCAAAGGACAATATGGTACTCATAGCCCGGTTCCATTTGTTAAAATTGTGGCAAAAATGGCTGTGGACACAAAATATCACGGCAAAAAGGCTGTGGTTTTACCTCCGCAATCCATGTAAAGGATGTGGGGGACACCCCCACAATCCCCAGACCCATTATACCATTTGAGGGGAGAGGGGGACACCCCCGCAACCCCTGCTCCACTTAAATGGTGTAAGGGGGTACACCTTTAACCAGTCAAACCACAGCATTTTTGCCGCAATTGTTTGTACAGGCAACAATTTTGCCGCGATTTTAGCACTATCGTTAATTATAGCCTACACTGCTTTTATAATTGATCTTGGGCTGTAAGTTAATGCATGAAATCCGTGGTCCTCGTTTGCCACTTGGGTAGACGCTTGCATTTACATTCTACCAATGAAAAGTAATAACAATATTATACCTCAGGTTTTTGCCTTTTACTATTTCGACATATGGTTTTCATCAGATTTATCAGGTGGTCACCATATTTCCAAGCAAGAGTTTAGGAGGAAACAGGCTCTTGAGGCGCCATTTGGTTTACGAAGATGTGTAAGGCCCATCTGTTGAACATTATTTTTGAGGTCAAGAGTATTAAAACCAAGGTAGTAGCTAAAACACAACCCCTACAAATCATGGCAGAAGACTTCCTAAAATAAAATACTTGATCTCCCATGGTCAGCAGCCACTTTTGCAGTTCACATAGAACTGGGTGTTCACTTCTTAGAAGACAATCTTTTTATTGAATCGGCCGTTCATTGACTACGTATTTGGAACAATGAAAAAGCCAAACTAACTTGCCATATTATCACAGCAGTACTGTGCATACCGGATGCACTCGCTATCCTTTGGCTTTCACATGTTAAAAAATCGTCTGTGTAAAATAAAAGCACGCAACTATTTTTTTGCTTCCTACTAACTTAGAAACATTTGAAAGAACAACTAGTGATGTACAGGATTTTGGTGAGTTGAATACAATTATGAAAGCGTTTAATTCCAGAGTCATGGTTTTATATTCAAATGCTATCCAACAGTATCTAACGTGGACTAATTATCAACAAAAGAGATATTTCAACACAAGAGCAAGGTTTACTTGTATTCACCTTAGATCAGTGTTAGGGCTGATTTTATTTACAATGGCCTGGGGGACAGATGCAGAGAAGGCCAACCTATATTGCGACAGGGACAACTCTGGAAGCTGTTGTAAAACCAGTTCAAGGTAGCAGTGACAAGTGGTCTCGGCTAAGTCTCAAGAGGTGATGAGCTTGTAAACGGTCCACAATGGGAGTCACAAATTACACTTAGAAAGTATGTATAAAAATACATTTATTTATGTATGGCCGAGCAACAATATCAAAAATGACTAAAAGCAGGTAGAAGTATCACACAACACTAAAAATAGAATACATACATACAATCACTAGAGTAGGGCATAATACAGATCAAACCCCTGTAAAGGAAAGTAGAGATTGGTTTATGCACTACAGGTACACAGAGAATTAGACCTAGCTTCAACAGTCCTCCCCTACTTTGTCTGGGGCCTTATGCCCAAATGTTTAGGAACAGTTCTGACATAGTTTGTAACGCTGGACAAAATGAAGGTAGGGTCTCTGGGGTCCAGCAAATGATTCCAAGGGTTAGAGGACAAGTTATTCTAGCTAACTAAAATATCCCCAACTTTCAGAAGGATTGCGCGAGCAATCAATGGCAAAGCCAAAGTATTGTAAAAGTTTTATAAAAGTTAGCAGAACTTTTAATTAAAGGGAGTTTAGGGGCAGGTAAGGGCCACTGTAACCTACCCCTTGTAGACCATTTCTTCACAAGACTTGTCAGGTCATTGGAAGAAGGTCCAAGGTCGATTTTCCCACTGTTAGCCTCAGACCTTGATTTGCAGGGGTTGCAGGTTCGAGCAGATCTCCGTTCAGTATCTTTGGCTGGGTGCAAGGACTCCCGGTGCAAGAATGCATAATGCAGGACCCCTCTCAGAACTGGACTCGACATTTTGGATGGTGGTCACTGCAGTACGGTGACACAAAGGGACTCACTTGTCACGGTCGGACTTTCCCTCATATATCTGGTCCCCTTGATTCTAGGATTCCGAAATTCTGCCGAGGTATGTCTTGTAGGACAAGCTGAGGATTCCCCAAGTTGCAGGCCTCAACACATAACGATAACATCAGCAGGACAGTAGCCTAAACTCAGAGCTGGTCAGCCACAGGGCAGTCCCGGGACACTTCTGAAGGCTCTTCTTTGCAGGGTACTGAGCTGACATCAGGAATGGATATTCCCTCCACTACAAGGGTAGCAGCTCCCTCGCAGGACTGCTGAAGTTTGACAGCAAGACAGGGCTCTTCCAGGACAGCGCAGCAGAAGTTGGTCACCAAGCCTCACTTCAGATGGGTCCCCGGTCTCCTCATGGGTCTCACATCTGGCCAGAAGTCTTGGCTTCTTCAGGTTTCTCCAGAATCTCTTCAGAGTGGGTGCAGGGGTCATCTTCTTATCGCAAAAGCCAGATAAGAGAAAAACTCTCACTAGCCAATAGTAGAACTATCCCCCACACACACCCCGGCAGTAGACCAATCAGGACCACTGGCAGGAACACTTATGCATATCACTCAGACACACAGAAACTAGTTTGTGGAATAGGACCAGACAGGGCCAGCCTGCATTCTGTGAGCAAACACACACTGCCCTCCATTAGCCCACCAAAAGCCTCTGCTTAACCGGTCAGTGGAAGTCCATATAAGGATTTTCCTGGTCTCACAGGTCAGGAAGAAGGCTAAATGAAAAGATGGCCAAAGAACAAGCAAAAAACCTTGTCGCATTGCAATGTTTGGCCACTAGCCACAGTTAGTAGCCAAACGCGGTAAACGCTGTAAGGCTAAAACAAAAAGCACCAACAAATGGTAAAATGTCATTGTTACCTCAAGTTTGTCCATTTAGCACACTTAGAGGAACAAATCCCTGAGTGTTAATTCTAGGGCAAAAACAAAAGTGTACCCCATTGTACTGTATTGTAAGATGCATTGTACAATGATAAAAGTTACAAAAGTGATACAAAAATTACCACGGTAGTAACAACAATATCAAGCCTAAGGGAAACAATGTTTCCCAGTACGGACAGCCTGAAGGACATGTCAGTTTCCCCATAACAGATGAGCAAAAGACGGTGTAGTGAAGTTTAAGGCTTCACTGCATTGTAAAAATTACAGGTCAGGATCAACAACTAAAAGCAAAAAGTTTGGAGGGTCCATAAAAATGGAAGGAACAGTGCACTAATGAGAAATCTTTCTTAACAATCGGTGACAGATGCTTGGTCAGGTTTGGCATCAGATAAGAATTGCCTATTATGTGATGCAGCAGCTGAGGATCTCTTGCACTTTATTTATTTTTTTGTCATGGCCTATGCTCATATCAGGTTGAAAACTTTGACAGCTTTGCTAAGAAAAGCAGGTTTTAGCCAGTGTCATCCAGCTATATGATACTTTTTTAAAGGCTGACTCTCTGTTGACTCTGTGGTTCGAATTGTACTGCAGAGACGCACTAAACATTGTGGTAACCTATAGCTCGTATTTTTTATCTGTACCTTTATTGTTTGAAATTGTACCAGTGGTCGAAGTGTACGAAAAGAAGTAGTGGAACTATGTTCCCTGCATGCCGGCACCCACTCCCCGCAAACCCCTTTATCACGTCCCCCGCACACACAATACACACACCCAGACACTTGCACCTGCTGTTTAAGGGAACGTTCAGTGCAGTGCACTGAAAGTGCAAGTTTCAACTTCTTTCTACACTTTTATTTTAAAACGAAACCGTTCCGGAACGGTTTCTTTTTAAAATAAAAGTATAAGAGCTGTAAATGGTAATTTAGAAAAGTAGAGGAGCACCGCTCCCGACCGCTCCCACTCACTTCGACAACTGTATGTATCATATTATATTTTGATTGAGAGTTTTTATGGATTTTATTATTCGGAAATGAACTTAAATGGATTGATTGAATGAACAAATAGGAGATGTAGTGGCATGGGAGTAAGGTGGGAGAGGTAGGAGGCCAGAAGGCCTAGATGTAATAGAGTAAATGAGACAGGGCTGGAGGGAGCAGAAAACATGTTTAAATCAAAGGAAGCAGGTATGCAGAAGAAGTTTGAAGAACATGTATTTAGAGGAGTAGAGTCTTATGTCCCTTGATAAGGGATTCACTGGGGCGCTGGTATTTGTGGAGTGAATTTATGGATCTATGACCTGGGAGCCTTTTCTTCTGTCCCTTTGCAAGCCCCAACTGCCACGATAAAGACTTCCTCTCTGAAACGTTTATTGGAGTCAACAGTAAAGAATGCAAAATAGTTTGCGCAATTTGGAAGGAGAGAATGAATCCCCAGCTGCCCTCTCGTTGGCACTCTTGACCATGGCAACTTATCTTCATTGATGACTGACCAGTTGCGAACATTTAGGGTACAGTTCAAGCAGCAAAATGGCCGTGCGGTTACTTGTTACTCCCGCAACGGTATGCCTGCATGCTATATCGGCATTTTCACTGCCATCTGGCTAAAGGAATCATCTAAATCCAAATAAGTTGGATGATACATTGCAAGGATATGGATTCCTTGAAAGGAGAATTAGTAGGGGTGTGTTCTTGCTTTCCCAATGGCAGCTGACATATTCATGCATGCATCGATCCATGAGCTTTGGGGCTTGGAGCCGTGCATATGTTGGGGATCTTTATTGGGCTGTTCCTGCTGTTCTGCTTTTCATGCTGCACTGCACCGTGTAGCATTTTTCTGTTTACTGTACTGGCTGTCTTCCCTCATTTGTACTTCTATTGCATGATGATGTTTCATAATACTTTGGCAACAAGTAATAATTCGATAGTGATGATTGGCTAGGTGTATGCCATCTAAACTTAACAATGGCCAAAAGGACACCAGTTATGTCAAATCTACGAAGGCATAACAGCAACAGACCGTCCAGACCGGAATACCATTGAGGCTTTCCTAAAAAGGGTTACAAAGAAAACCTCGTATTGGCAGGGGGTCGAGTCTATTCTGATGATCATAATGAAGGGGGAACGCTGGAAAGTAACGGAGGCGAATCCGCAACACTCACGGTGGAAATTACTGAGCATGTCAAACGGATCAAAGCACTTCCTCCACTTGATAACTACTGTTCAAGCCGCCAGCAGACAATGCTTTGCAAAGCTCTACATTCTCGCTCATTAGAAACTGTGAGAATAGACAAATATCCTAGAAATGGCAGTCCTGTGAGGGTGGGCCTAGTTATATTACATTTGGGAAATAAGGAAAATAAGGACTTTTGAAGTGCTGTTATGAGCATAGCTCAAATCCTCCCATGGGTAGATCAACAGAGAAACTGCATACTAACTCAAAAGCTCCCCCGACCCGTGTTAGTACCATTTGGCACACTGTAATGCATTTGAAAGGAGAAACTATCAAGGACAGCACTAACATAATTGCACAATGTCAAATCGCTCTTACTGCACAAGTAACAATCTGACACAAATATGTTATTTTCCATAGCAAAGATATTGTAGATCGAAATCATCTTTCAAATCTGTTACTTAGTGCTCAGTATCAATCCAGATGGGTGAACTCCTGAGTCCACTTTTTCCGTCTAACGCAGTCTAGGCCTTAGATTGAGGAGCATAAGTTCAAAGCCAGGGTCCTAATTAAGGGCTTTGCAGTAAACATTGTCCAGAAACGTAAACTAATGGTAGATCATTCTTGCATAAAGATTGACCTGACCCTGGTGTGGGTGCTAGTTGGCACAATGAGACACTGCAAACATAGGGCCCGATTCATGGAATGGTGCGCCGAAATGGCGCAAGGTCCGGGCGTCAAGAAGGACCATGCGCGCACCGTGGTACAAAATTTGTTTTGCATGCGACGCGTATTCATTGAATTAAAGACGCATGATTAGCCGTTGCGCAAGTAAACACAAGCTGTGCAAGGAACAACCACAACAAGCTCGCAAGCACACGAAAAACTAGCAAAAGTACAAACACAGCGCAAGACTCTGCGCCACCCATTGCCTACCATCCAGTACCCCTGTGCGAAAGCTCACCTCACCTCGCAAGTTCAGGCTGCACCCCAGCGAAATTGGGCGTCTCACCTCACAAGCATATACTGCACCCCAGCAAAAATGCGGGTCCTCCCTCGCAAGGCCAGGCTGCACCCCAGCAAAATCACATATCTCACTTCACAAGCCCAGGCTGCACCCAAGTGAAAACGCGGTCCTCCCTCACAAGCACAGGCTGCACCCCAGCAAAATCATGTGCCTCACCTCGCAAGCCCAGGCTGCACCCCAGCAAAAATGCAGGTCCTCCCTCGCAAGCACAGGCTGCACCCTCCACACTGTACACCACCCCCAGGCTCCCCACCTGTGACATGCCCCCCAGGCAGTCCACTCCAGACAGGACACCACTCACAGGCAGCCCACTCCAGACTGGGCACCCACCTCAGGCAGCCCCCTCCGGACTGGACAACCCCCACAGGCAGCACACTCTAGACTGGACACCCCCCACAGGCAGCCCATTCTAGACTGGGCAGCCCCCTCCAGACTAGACACCACCCACTGGCAGCCCCCTCCAGACTGGACACCACCCACAGGCATCCCCCTCCAGACTGGACACTCCCCACAGGCAGCCCACTTCATACTGCCCACCCCAGACAGCCCACTGGACACCCCTCCAGATAGCCTTCCCCAGTCTGTACACCCCCTAGGCAGCCCACCCCTCCAGGCAGCCCCTGTGCAGACTGGACACTCCCCACAGGCAGCACATTCCAGACTGCTCCGCCCAGGCAGCCCACTCCAGACTGAACGCCCCCCACAGGCAGTCCACTCCAGACTGAACACCCCCCAGATAGCCCCTCCAGACTGGACACCCCCAGGCAGCCCACACACCCCCAGGCAGCCCCCACCCTGAGAGGACACCCCCAACAGGCAGCCCACTCCAAACTGGGCACCCCCTCAGGCAGCCCCCTCCAGACTTGATAACCCCCACAGGAAACCCTTCTGTAGGCAACATTCTGTAGACTAAACCTTCAAAACACACGACCACCATCTTGGAATTGACACGTCCAGTGCAAGTGCTGCTTGGCTGCTGACTCTTTTGCATTTATCCTCCATGTGATTGCTGCAGAATCCATGCTGTCCTTCAGCATGTTGAATTGAAGACAACATTCAGTCCTGCCTGGCCCCGTCAGGCTGCTGGATGTTTACGGCCAGCCTGCCACACTACATGGTACGTTGTGCATTACAGTTCGAAATCAACCTGTAGCATCTCGCTGCACATGTCCCGCCATTTGCCCAACTCCGACGCTGTGCCCCCATCCCACTTTCTGCCTTATACCTTGCGACCACTAGTGGGCTCTGTCCCATGTCTCTGCCCTATGTGCCTTCCAAGCATTAGGCTACCTCTCCCACAAATGCCGGCACCGCCCACATTATTCACAAAGATCGCCCGTAGCCCAGAACAGCTGGGTATTGAAGTCTCCAATTGCTCTACCTCATGTGACTGCCACAGCCCCATACAGTTACTGGCACAGCCAACCTGCTACTAAATATGCACAATCATTATTTCCCCGAAGCCAAACCTAATTTTCAAAACTCTTCCATATACCCACCGAGAGACTTTGGTCCAGGCACTGACACATGTCCCCCCACACTTCCTCCATATATGATTTACTGGTCACCGCTACAACGACATGCCCGCACAACCCGACCAAGGCTTTCTCTCCAAATACCAAAGCCATGAACACTTCTGAAGGTCATGAAACCCCAGGTAATATGAAGCCTATCACCAACACTACTGTGGACTCACTGTTTAACACGATGCCTGCTGCTGTATGTAACTCTGATCACACTACCACAGCAATTGTCAAGTCCTTTAGCAAGACAACCTCGGCAATTACATTGTGTGACTTCCAAACTGCTACTTTAACTTCTGGAACTGACATACATGATTCTACGACTATCACACACATCTCCAACCCTCCTGCCCCCACTAGTGTGCATTATACTCTTGTTCATCATGAGCCTGTGATTGCTAGTCATGAATTTACCACCCCATCATTGTGAATGCCATTTGTGATTATTCTGAGCCAGCTGCCCCCATTGTGGCAAATGCTTTCTGTGATCTCTCTGAGCTTAATGCCTTTGCTATTGTAAAATCCACTTGCGACTCTAAGTCTGCCACCCCTGTAACTATGACCCCTGTAACTACACCCAAGCTCACTGGCCTTAACACCAACCCTGTGGGTAACCATGCTCTAACATCACTTGTTAGCAGCGCCATCTCACAAAACAAAACATGCTCTAGATAAACATACCCCTGCCTCTGGGAAGATCCCCAGTACATTCACTAAATCACAAGCGAATAGACCCACCTGGACCACCTACTCGCACCTTCTCACAATCCCCAGGTTCAAAGTGGTAAAAGCAGGGGGCAGTAGCTTCCAGGTCATAGCGTCTAAACAATGGAATGCCCTACCGTTGTCACTAAGATCAGAACATTCCCTCTGGGCCTTCCACAAAGGCCTCAAAACATGGCTATCCAACCAAGATCACTAATCCGCCATATTCAATGCCAATGCCTCTTGACTCACATTTGCATGTAAACTATGGTCGAAATTAATGTTTTACAACTACATGTACCACTGTATGATTGTAGGTGGTTAACAAAGCCATGAGCGGCCAATGCATGATGTCATTTTGAGGACAAGGATCAATGGAAAGGCTAGTAAAATGAAGTTCTTCATTGTTGGCACTATAATGCTGTGTGACCAAAACAAACAGGTACTAGATACTTATAATGTATCTAAAAGTGTCTTCCTATGACCTGGGACAACACAAAACTAGGTTTAATAGGAACCCTGCACACTACTTTTGTTTTCCTCATGAAGGGGTCTCTCTATAGTGCAAGCTCAGGAATATGGGTTTCCCACACCATTCTTCTCTATATTTAGCACCCGACGTAGTCTCAGTCTTAAGAGGTTCCCTTGCTTTCTTCTCATCATGCTGTATTTTAGGAGTGCCTCCATCTCCTCTCTGGCTGTGGGGCTTGAATCTTGCCCTCCTCACCAACTATCTATGCCTGCTATTGTCTTTATCCTATTTAGCACCACACCACAAGCATGTTCCCTCTTCCATAATGGGCTTGACAACTTCAGATCAGGGTCTCACCCTGAAACTCTAGTTTGGGCCAAGAACAGTTTCTTAAAACATCCTAATCTGATTGGCTGGATTCCCTATTTTACCTGCAAGTGTTACACTATCTCCCCTCCTGATGTTCTTCTGGAACCTCCTCCTGATATTTCTCTGCCACCTACTTCCGCTATGCCTCTGTGACCTCATCTTAATTGTGGGCTCTTTCCCAATACTGATATTCCTTTCCAACCTTCTTTTGAAGTTCCTCTCATACCACCTCCTATTATTCCTCTACCACCTCCCTTTCATGTTGGCCTCCATGAATCTCAAAATATTACTCTCTCTACCAATATTATTCCAGGGTGTGAGGTAGTTTGGCGCAGTTACATCAATGGGGGGGACAGCAAAGTTATAGTGGCGTCCCATATTTTTTTGAAATCCTCATAGATACAATGGAACTAAAATGTTTCCTTGTGCCTACAGTCCAAACAGCTGGATCGATTTTCACCAAATTTGCTCCAGGCGCGGCGACTTGGACCAGAACGCGTGCTTTTGTAAATTTGGTGTAAATTCGTCCAGAAGCTATTTTAAAAAAAAAGTAGATAAGACAAATTAGTGATATCTGAGTCCGGTCCGCTGACTCATTTACTGTTTCGGAGCCCGTGGACACCCCTTGACCAATCATGGGGTGGCTTGATATCCGTGGAACCAAAAATGCACGCCGATTGGATGTTCAAAAACTGGTGCATTTTATTTTTTTAAACAGGCTCTGTGGACATCACTGCTGACCGCGGACAGTGTGGTGAGCAAAATGTCTGGAAATTACATTTGGGGTTATTTTGTGGCTGGGAAGAGGGCCTGGGAAGGGTGGAGTAGTGGGAACAAGTTGACAGGAAGCTGTTTTTATAGGTGAAAAAAAGGTGATGCCGGTACCGCAGAGTCTGCTGTCATTTTTACCATCCCTGAACGTCATTTGGAGTGGGGTGGTTTACGGTTCAATTCTACTGTGGTGGTTGTGGCCAGTGTAGGTAGAAGGGCTGCTCTGTGCTACTGTGCGCATGGACACGGCAGTAGTCCGTGCACATGCCATCCGGGTCCTTTAAGGGTGTCAGGTATGGAAAGGGGACTGCGGTGATCGCGGACAGTCATGGATGTCCACGGACATTGGGGGATTAGCCAATGAGGTTCTGTGGTTGTAATGTACAGGAAGAAAGGGTAGCAGGTGTTTTCTTTGTTGTGTGCAGTAAAGATGTGTGGAGCTATTGCTATGAAGAAGCATAGTGTGTGGATCCTGGGAGATTCTTGAATGCATTCACTGAAGGATTACACTGAATCTTGTGGCAACTCTGCTACTATTGGATTGGAAGAAGTGGAAGTTTTGTGCTATGCAGTTTGTGGGTTAAACTGGGTGGCCTTATTACCATGCTGGGAGAGTATGGCTCACTTTAAACATCTAGATAATATTATTGTGGAGGCACCAGTGGGGGCTATATAACTCCAGTATCATTGCAGCATGCCATGAAGGATATGTTGAGAAGTCTAATGAAACTGTTTCCAGCTGCAAAGATCATTTTTTCTGATTTCAATCTCAGATAAATATAGGGATGTCTACATTTGTTTTATCCAGAAATGGAAGAAGATAGGCACCATGTCAATAAAGGTATATGTGGTTTTGTATATGGTTTAGGGATGGCATCTTCTGAGAATGAAATTATCAAGTTGGATGGTGTAAATACTTTTCAGAGCGATGGAGTGCATTTCATTGATGTTGGCAATCAGATTTTTCCTTTGGAATGTGTACAAAATGCATTGAAAAAGTTAATGTGAAAAAATTAAAAGGGAAGATGTGGAGTGTATACTAAAGCAGTTTTTAGTAGGTGTAGGACAAACAAATGAGAAAAACAGGAACACATTTTAACCCCCCCAAAAAAGGTTCTTTTAAGAGCACCATTGTAGAATAAATGATTTAAATTGAGTTTAAACATCCCCACCCCCCTCAATTGGCGATGACGTCTGTGGACACCATGGTTGTCTGCGGACAGCGCATGTGCCACACGGGTCTTAAGGATGCCAGGCTTGAAAAGGGGACTGGTTTTGTGGATGTGGTGTACAGGAAGACTCGGCAGCAAGAGTTATATTTGTTGTGTGCGGTGAAGATGGCTATGGCTTTGAGGAAGCAGAGTGGCTGCTGGGCAATTGTTAGGTCCATTGGTTTAAGGTGTACTGTGAGCATTGTGTATTACCAGGGAGTCTTGGATTTCAAGAATTTGATGTTTCCTGGTTTGGAGTTCGAGGAATCAAGTGGGTGGAATTGTTCCAGTTTTGTGAGAGTATGGTTACGATGAAGCATCTGGACATCATTGCAGTTCACTGTGGTGGCAATAGTTTGGGCTATGTCAAAGGAATTTCATTATAGTTTGCAATGAAGGATACATTTTCAAAGTTGATGGAACTGTTCCCACATTCAAAGATTATTTTCTCTTGGACAGCACAAAAACACATATGGAAGTGTTCCAATTTATTTTGTCCACAAACTGAGTAAACAAGGCACAATGTAAAGAAAGCTCTATGTGCTTTTTTGCAGGATGCTGAAATGACATCTTTTCACAAAGTAAATATCAAGTTTGATATTGTCAACATTTTTCAAAGAGATGGAGTGCATTTGAGTGATGTGGCAATTGTGGCAGATTCTGGGCCAAGTTGGGATATCCGACTACCTCTGGTCCGAATGGCCATCAGATCTACCCCTTCATCTGCAACTAAAATGTCACCATTTGAGTTGATGACTGGATGCAAGATGGTGCTTCCTCAGCATTTGCTCTACAGGACCCAAGAACAGACACTGATACATGCCTCCACAACTCATGAGTATGTGGAGAATTTAAGGAAACACCTCCAACATGCTTTTGCCTATGCTCAGCGGAATCTAGAAAGATCAGCTGAGAGTATGAAAACGCACTATGATTTGAAAACCACCAGGAAGGAATATGATGTGGGAGACCGGGTCTATCTATACAATTTCCAAAGGAACCAGGCCAAACAGCGAAAATGTTTGCCTACATGGAAGGGACCCTTTGAAATGATAGACAAGATCTCCCCTGTTGCCTACAAAATCTGCATCCCCAAAGGTAATTTGGCGGAAGGGGAAGATAAGTGGGTACATATAAATCAGCTAAACTGTTGCCATCCCAGGCACACTCTGCCGCAACTGGAGGAGTCCTCTGCCATACTAGAGGGGACCGCTCCAGATTAATTCAGTTCCCATCCTAAAATATCTCACATAGTCTCTAAAATATTATGATTGGGAAAAAAAATGTTTCATATTATATCTTGTTTTTCAAAATTAGAATGCTATGTCTCTTGAGTTATAAAATGTACATGCCGCCCCACTAGATCAATAGTGGTGGAAAAATGTCTATGAATAGGTATTGCCGCTTTTGCTTTCTCATCCTAGGAGAGAGGAAACCATGGAGACTGACCAAGGAGGACGACCGGGGACCGGGAGCGAAGATCTGAGGGGCACGGGGTACCGCCCAATCCTCCCATCAGGACCAGCAAGGAGAACTGATTGATCGACTGGAGGGAGGAAAAGATGCTGAACTGTGCCATCTACGGAATTGGAAGAAGATGAGGCGAACATCCCAGATCTTGCGAGTTCCATCAGTGAAAGATCAGAATGGCCATCACAAGAGGGGGGGGCTTGTGGGATGTTTTTACCCATGCATCCAAGCCCTACCATAAAACTGTGCATTACTGGCATTGAAAACATCATGATGGCGAGAACTCCCCAGAGAGTGCACAGGGAAAACATGAAGAATAGGCTGCCACCCATTTTTGCCTATGTTGTGTGCACAGGAGGGCACTGCCTAAAACCACCATTGGGCTACACATACAGTAGCCTGAAACCATTGGGAATGGCAATGCTGATTGCCAAAAGCAACCCAGAACTGTGGGGAATTCATTTTCTTAATGTCAAAAATGGATGCAGTACTGGTGCTCACCACTATCAGAAAGCCGGCGTTTTAAAACCACCAGACTTTTGTGTAAAACTGAACAAATGAACCGAAACCAGGCCAAGGAAAGACTTGCTAAGAGGTGGATACAATGTAAAACTATAATCTGAAATGACTTGAAGGAAGTCATTATTTAATGTATATGTAAAAATTGTAAGTTTGATTTAAACTGGGAACTAAAGTGACATTTAGCTGAATTCTGCCTGACAACTACCCCCGACAGGAGTTGAACTGGCTCAGCAACTCTTCCCAGGCCTGGCTGCATCCTGCTGTCCCACCAAAAGGAGGTCACACCTCTCTGATTGAATTAAGGGAGGGGTACCTGCAGACTGCAGGAAGTTGAACAAAGCCTTGTCCTGGACTCAGGCAAATGTTATATTGGGGGGGCCGTAAAGTGGCTTCCTCTTGGGAGAAACTGGGAGGGGCAGTGCCTCTGCTAGCAAACTGAGCTTGGGGGAAGTGGATAAACCAGTTATTGCACCATGTAATGTGGGAAGCCACACCCCTTTTTGACCAGGGCATAATTTTAAAAAGATAGATAACTCATAGTGCCGACTGGTCAAAATTATATAAATAATATCATTATTCTTCGGATTTTTCAGTGCACAATTTAAGAGGTGTCGGGACCCTGTGGTATGTTCTAGGGAGTAGTAGCAGGAATAAGGTTGTTACTCCAAATGTCTGCATGTTAAAAATCTGACACTTCATCAATTAATGTCCATACTCCTTGCGCACATGTGTGTAATTTTTGGTAAATGTCCGATATTGGTAAACCGACCAAAAAGCACAAAATGTTGTCATTTCTGAATCCCAGCTCGCAGGAACATGGGGCTAGAACCTGTCTTAATTCATCTGTAATATGTACATGTAATGTCAACCACTTGTGTATCTGGGAAATATGTATTTGAATCAAATATAGATTTCTGGGCAAATTGACCAGGGGAGGATCCTCTGACCCATAAACAGACCTCATCATGATGACAATCCATTTCCTTCCCCCAATCATGGGAGAGGGGAGAATTGGGCCAATGACAAGTAGAGAGGGGCAGGCTTGGGTATGCCACGCACACACCCACTTGCTAAACACATAAAAGCAGACAGTGCAGGACAGGTAGGGACATTCACTTTCCACTTTCTTGCGGGACGCTTTGCCGGGAGACTCCAGACTTCAAATCCATCAACCTCCAGAGACCAGAGATCCAGAGAGACCAGAGATCCAGAGGGACAAGAACCGGTGCTTGACAGACCCAGAGAGCAGAGCTGACCCAGATAGCCGGGACTTCAGAACCACCCGCCGGAAGTCCCGTCCAACCAGACCAGACCTTGACGGCTTATTTCAAAAATATAGTGTGAGTACTCACTGTGCCAAAACCAATCTCTTAGTTTAAAAGAATCTAATCCAAACTATTTTAGCCTATTAGAACTGCCTCCTAGAATCGTGTAATTCTGTCATTTTTAAAACTGAAAACTGTCATCTGTCATTCTGAGCTTTAAAATTTCAAATCCGAAGAACTACCTTGACTAAATCGGCCGTATCTCCGGAACCGTTTGCTAGGAGCGAAATGTAACTTTTATCTTAAAGCTAAGATTCTAGGCTTTCCAACGAACCTAGAACCGACTTGCTACTCCTTATAAGGCCTCCGTAATTACGCTAGACGCACGAGATTAAATTTGCCGCGATTTGACATTTTGCACAATTTCAGCCACGTGTAAAAATCAGCAGCTCCTTGCTTTCCTCTGCTAAAATTCGTTTTAACCTGCTAGTTACTCATAGAGCATTACTAAAGTGAGAATGAACTAATATAAACTAGATATCACCCACCCTGAACCTCTAGAGGGAATTAAAAGCATTTTTAGCACATTTCTCACTTCATTGTCATCACATTCAAAGCATTTTGGGGCCTGTGTTTCAAACTTCTACCTATTTTCCTCTAAGCTTGCTGGGGGGGAACTGAATTTCGTATTGTATTTGATTGCATTCCTGAGAACCGTGTGCTCCTCCTTCCATTTCTTACATTGCATGGGTGGGGGCTAAATTGCCAGAGAAAAAGTGATTATATTATCTTTTGCTAAAATCATATCAAGTTATTTCTGTACTGCATTTCATTCCTCATTGCTTTTCCCTTGAAACCATAAAAGTATTTTCGCTGCCTTATCCATCCTATACCAACTCCTCATTGATTGTACAGAGGTGTGCTAGTGTCAGATTACCCATTGTTGATCAACATTATATTCATAAGTATGATATCAATTATTAATTTATTATAAAAGTGTGATATATGTATATTGTTTAATTTTTCAAATAAACCTTTTAAATTTGCAAAACAAACCTACTTCTTGGCTCAGCGGGGTCAGGGGTATTCTGAGAGAGGGGTGTTATACAAGGGTTCATCATCCAGATTATAACTTGCCATAAAAATATATAAATAAGGGCTTCCCTTGGGCATCCCAGACAAGGCACTGACTTAGTGGGATTGCTTGATTGGAGTTACTTACAGCACCCTGATCGACCAATCGTCCAGTTAGGGGTAGACGTGAATCCCCCCTTTCCTGAGATACGCTGCCACCACCACCATCAGGTTGGTGAAGACCCTCGGTGTAGAGGTCAATCCGAACGGCTGGACCCGAAACTGATAATGCGAGTCACCAACCACGAACCTCAGGTACTTCCTGTGCTTGGGATGAATCGGCACATGAAAGTAAGCATCCTTGAGGTCCAAAGACACCAACCAATCCTGAAGTTGAAGGTACCAGATGTCATGATGCCTACCCCGGGGACCCAGACCAAGTCCAGCAACCCCGGAAGCAGGCATCAAGTCATCCCAAGCAAGCCCAACAACCCCTGCTAGGGGCTATTTGGGTGCAGTCCTGGCGTCTATGGCGCCAGGCTCATATGGAGAGCCAGTCCTGGCGCAATAGGTGCCAGGCTCATAGATTAAAACTTACCTGATGCAGACCATGCTGCAAACTTACCTGATGCAGACCATGCTGCAAGAGCTCCAAGCCAAAAGAGGCTTGGAAGGGACTACTTTACCTAGGGACTATTTTTTTACTCGGGTGGGGCTGGGGAGGAATACTTACCTGGGACTACTTTGGAGGCTATTTAAACCACGCCCGAAGAGCAGCACATGCTTCGCGTTATTCTGCATCCAGCAACGTAACGCTCACCGTGCCTGCAAGTCTGCATCCAGTCTTCTGCCACGCCCGCCTCCAGTCTGGAGCTCCTAGAAAAAGGGAGAAAGAAGGAGAAAAGGTTAGAACAAGAGCAATACCTTTGATCCTTATCTGAATTCCCGATCCATCGTGCCTTCGAGCTGGAAGAAAGAAGTTATTTTATGCGCGTCGCCTCGCCTGCTGCAGCGCCGCGCTGAACTCACCGGCCTTCGCAGCATCTTCACATTCCACCGCATCCTTCTGCATGTTCCCGCCGCAATCCGGCACCTAAGGGGAAGACAAGAACAGCAAGGTGAGCCAAGGGAATACACAGAGGCAATATTAGTTACCCCCATAGACTTACCTGATTTTACCACCGGGAGTACTATTCCTCTTCACAGGTCGGTGCAGCTTCCACTGCATCTTCCCCCGAACCCCGGCCCCTAAGGGGAAACAAGAGGACAGCAAGGTGAAACAAAGGGACAAACAAGGGGAAACCTCCTCACCACAATAGACTTACCTGATTTTACCGCTGGAGGCATTATTCCCCGAGACTTCATACTTTCTCTCAGCGCCTGAATAAGGGAGAAAGCAACAGGTTACATATTGACATTAGTTTATTGACTGTGTTGGATAATACAAATCCTTACCTGAATATTACCGGTTACCACGAAGAACTCTTCGCTAGGGTCAAGCTGCAACCTGCAAGGAATCGGGCAAGAGTGAAAGTCAGACATTTGAACTCTTACGAACTACACACTTACGGCGCCTTGCCGGGAATCTCAGAGTCAATATTGTTCTGGAACTCACCAATTCCTTCGAGCCAGGGAAGCAACTGGTTATCTACGCGCCCCTGTGCTCAATGCAGGAAGGAGAGCTCATCTTTCCAAACCATCAGAAGAATATTCTTACGGGTCAAGCAAACAAAGCTAGGTGGGCCGGTCCAGTCCGTCATCTCGGCACTACGCATCACATTGGTGGAGACCGCAGCTGTCCAGTTCAGACCGACGCCCCTGTGGGAGCCAGGTGAGCGTAACACTGGAGGACTTGAGAATGAGTTACCATCTTGAACTTGTCCTTCCTGAGGAGCTTGTTCAATCAACGGAATTCCATGATGGGTCTCAATCCTGCGTCTTTTTTTGGGCTAAAAAAACAAGGGGAATACCATCCCTTGTTCCTCTCCGCTACAGGCACCAGTTCTATGGCGCCTTTCTCCAGCAGGGATAGGATTTCCTGTGCAAGGAGCGGATGCGGATGCTTGAAAGAGAGCATCCCCGGTGGATTGTCGTGAGGCCTCTGCCAGAAGGGAAGACAGTAGCCGTGGGCTATGATCTCCAGAACCCACACATCTGAAATAATAGCCCGCCATTCTCCAAGATGCTGCAGAAGTCTGCCCCCAACCGGTGAACCATGGGACATGGCCTCATGACTGAGTGGACGCGGCTGAGGCAGTGGCTGAGGGCAAAGAGTCAACTGCCTGAGTGGCTTTGGCACCCTGAGTACTTGCTTTCCACCCTGGGTATGTCTACTGTGGCCCCTTTGATTGGCAGCTCCTCTCGATCTACCAAAGGAAGAGTAGTACCGGAAGGAACCTCCCCTCCATTGCTGTCCCCTAGGACGAAAAGGCGGAGATTGACGTACTGCCGCGCTCAAAGACTTCGCTGCAGCTTTGGAAGTCTGCAACCTCTCAAGGCTCTCGTCAGCCTTGCTGCCAAACACATTGCACATCAGGAGGAAACCCCGACTTCCGCAACCACGCAAACCTGCGTATCAATGCTCGCAGCCATGGACCGGCTGACAAAGTCTGCTGTGTCCAAACCCGACTGAAGGGATTCGCACATGGCATCCTTGCCATCTTGCACGAGGGCTAGAAAACAGTCCCTTTCCTCTCCTTCGGGTATATGCTCAGCCGACAAAGATGCACAGTTCCACAGAGTGTGTGTAAATCTCGCTAAGGCACAAGTTGAGTTGGCCGACTTCAACGCCGTACCCCCAGCCAAAAATACCTTCTTCGCCCAACCATCAAAGCGCTTATCGTCTCTACCAGGAGGGATGGTAGGGTACATAGCCTGCTTCGAGGAGGCCGTAGCCGCCTGCACCACCAAACTCTCTGGAGTAGCAGGAGTCACTACTGGATGGGCGGTATTTCTTTGGAAGCGACATATTAACTGCCGGTAGACTCTCCGGAGCAGTCCAAGCCGCGCCACTCTCCTTTGCAAAGCCATGTGAAATGGCAACACTGGGTCAGTGGGCGGACCTTGATCCAGAATGTCCGTCAAATCATCCTGAGCAATCTCAACAGGTGGAGAAGACCACCCCAAGTATTCTGTCACCCTTGACATGAGATGCCGATAGTAGGAATCTGCATGCATCCCAGGCTCAGGTCGGCTAAACTCCACCTCCAGAGAGGTGTCAAGGCCACTAGCGTCATGCAATGACTGCTGGAGTTCCTCCATCTGACTATGCCCAGACAAATGGTCATCAGGGACATCAGGAGACACAGGCAAGGCCATCTCCTCATCAGACAGTTCCTCAACCTCTGAAATATCCTGTAAAGGTTGGAGGAAAAACTCCAATCTAGGAGGAGGAACAGAATAGGGCTCAAAAACAGGTCTCATAAACTTACTGGCAGCCTTCCTCAGAGGTTCCACAGCCCTCAGGGGCACCTCCATCAAATCCTCCGCAGTTTCGAGGGCGCCGAAGGAATCAGCGTCGACCGAGGCGCCGACTGCATCGAAGACTTCTTTGAGGACGGAGGCCCAAGTGTGTCCCTCAACGGACACAGCGCCGATGGCGTCGATGACTCCTTTGAGGTCAGAGCCTCAAGAGAGCCCCTCGATGGACACGGCGCCGATGGCGTCAACGCCTTCTTGGAGGGCTTCACAGGTTCCGACGGTCTCAATGGCGTCGAGGACCGGGACCTGGATCTGGATGTGGCATGGCAATGGCAATCTCCCTTGTCCAAGCGGGACCTAGACGGCTCCCAATGATCACGTCGACCACCCGAGCCCGAAGGCGTGTGAGTGGTGGACGTAGTCCGTTCCACACCGGCTCCTTTGAAGGCGCGGCTGGAACTGTGCCTTGTGACTCAAAAATCGCTAACATCTGCTGGCGGAATGCATCCCATTTGGCCGGTGATGAAGACTAGGTGGGACAAGTCAACCGTCTGGCGGAGTCCTCCTCCGACGAGGACAGGGAATACGACTGGTGACGGTGCTTCTAGAATGCCTCGACAAGGCAGAGGAATGGCGGGAACCACTCATAGACCGAGACCCCATGGATTTTCGCCGACGCGGAGAGTCGCCCCTCGAGTCATCGGTCGAAAGCCCAGCGGACTTCAGTTTACGGGGCTTACACACCCTACCTACCTTCAATTTCCCCTTATGTTCCTGCAAGGCCTTAGACGTTAGGGACTGGCAATCCTCGCATTCGTCGGTGGTGTGGCTTTCGCCGAGGCACCAAAGCCAGATGTCGTGCGGGTCTGTGATGAACATCTTCGAACCGCAGTCCCGACATTTTTTAAAACCCGACTTTGGGTTAGTAGAAGAAGATGAAGACATCGTACATGAATAAAGAATCGAGCGCACCGAGATTCCGAAGCAAACACGTTTGTGGAAAAAATGGAACTGGGGCTGCAGCCACCTCATCGGCACACCATCTCCATCCTTTTCCCTCACTCTCTGGCCGGCCTCCCCTGGCCCTCCTCCTACCCCTACCTGCGAGGCTAAGAACCTTGGCATCATCTCTGACTCTACACTTTCCTTCTGGGCCCATATCTCGGATGTCTCTAAAAAGTCAAACTTCTGACTGCACCTCCTCAGAGGTATTCTGCCTTTCCTCTCCTTCCCCCAGAAGCTCATGGTATCCCAAGCTCTGGTTCTCTCTAGCTTGGACTATTGTAACAGCCTCTTTCTAAATCTACCTGCATCTACTCTCCACCCTCTACAACTTATCCAGTACAGGACTGCAAGACTTGTCCTTGGCCTCAAGCCCTGGGATCGGATCTCTCCAGCTTTGAAATCTCTCCATTGGCTCCCAGTGGATGCAAGGATTAAATTCAAAACCCTCTGCATTGTCCACAAGGCTTTCTAGGGCCTGGGTCCAAAATACCTTCAGCAATCCCTCTGCAAATACCTCCCCGCTCGAGCTCTTCGCTCCTCTACCTCTAACTCCCTCAGGGTCAGTCGTTTTTCAAAGAAACGAGCCAGGGGTAGATCTCTATCTTTGGCTGGGGCCTCCCTCTGGAACAGCCTCCCTGCCACTCTAAAACTTGAGGAGAACCATCTCTGGTTCCAGAAGCACCTCAAAACCTTCCTCTTTGCTTCTCCCTTTGCTCCCCTTCTCCCCTGCTGATCTGCTCTCTTGGCACTGTGCACCTGGCCACCCTCTGTCCCCTGGGCCCAGGTACCTGCTCACCCTGCCACCTTCCTGCACTGCCTCCTGGCCACCCCTTGCACTGGGGACTGTATCTGTACCCATACACCCCCCCCGATTTTTCTTCTTTTTCTGCACTTATTCAGACTTACCCAGTCTCCTGCCTTAAACACAGCACTTGCCACTTGCTGGCTGCACTACCACTTTACACTCTCCCCCTTCCATGCACGTTTTCCCTTTTCCCTTTCCCATGCACTTGCACGTTCTCAATGTCACTGAGCCTAATAAGATCGTTTTTATGTTGTGCTGTGTTCTCCCTTGTTCACCTCCCTTGCCTAGTCGCGCTCTGAAACACTTGTGTACGAGCGCGATGCAAAGAAAATATCATATCATATCATACCGTGCGTCCTATATATAACATCCAGTGACGTCGACCCTCGACGGAGGCCCTTGAGGGACAACGGATCGAAGCCATCAACGCAGGACGCCCTCTGCCGAAAATGTTCCGAAGCAGCACAGCTGTGGACATTAACTGTCATAGATGTGGAATCCCCTCGAAATGGAGTGGCAGGTGGACAGGGGATGATATTGGATGTGCCTTAAATCTAAGGTTAGGGGCAGTGCTTTTCATGATCCTTGATTGCAGTCTCGAAAGCACTTCAAAACTGCACCGCTCTGCACAGTGGTGTGTAGCGGTATATACACAGTACTATTGTCTTGGAAAGATATTGATCAACAGCCTCTTTTATGGCTTGCAAGGTAGCTGGTGGGATCTTCTGCCCCACAGGTGTAGCCTGTGTGGTGACAGTATTGGTTGAGGAAGATGAGGAAGAGGAAGACAGCCTACTACTTCCAGATAAAGGAACAGCCTTTCTCAGAGCATTCCAATGGTTGGATTTGGTGTGGTGGTGCATGGAGGTGATATCGTAGGAGTAGTACACAGGTTGTCCATGACCGAGTACAACATTGCACTCAGTGCATTTCATCTTGGCAGCCTGAGCCTTTGGTGCATCCCAAATGTTGGTAAAGAACCACCACACACATGATTCTCTCTGGGTGATGGGGGAAGGCATTTCCTTTATCTCATCTTCCTGGTACACTTCATTCTTCTCTGAATCATTGCGCTTTTTCCATTGACCAGGCCATCCACCTGGTGGTGGTGGCTCCTGGGGAGAGGGATGATGTCATCTTTAATGTCCTGGGTGTTAGTCTTAGCAATGTACGGTGGTGTCTGGAGTTAAGGTTGCTCAGTTTACCATAACTGGTGAATTTCTGGGGATTTTCTGTTTTCTTGTATGTTTTTTTCACTGAGTTCATAGGTTTTTATTAGTGCAACTTAACCATGACCTCCCTTTAACAAAATGTTTTCACGGATATATATATATATATATATATATATATATATATATATTCGGTGTAAAAACTTTGTTAAAGGGACATTATGGTTACAAGTAAATCCCAAAAAACTTGAAATTCACCAGAACTCATGCCACTTCTGTGCACTGCTAAGACTAACACCCAGGGCATCAAAAATGACATCACAAATTTCATTGATAACATCACTGATGACATCACATGTCTAGGCCACTTGGTTTTGTTCACTGACATATCTAGGCCAGGTGTTTTTGCTCACTGATAGTCAGAATATGAAAATTCAAAAAGGTGCTAAATATCTGGATGTTAACCTTGTCATATGTTCTTAAAGTACTTTCCTCAGGGTTTCGTCTCAGCTCATGGTGCACATACACGGCGCAAAGAAGCAGACCTCAAACACACAAATCATTTGTATACATGAAGCTTCACTTGAATGTTATTGACATTTTCTGGTGATGTTGTTTCTTTCTTCCTTACTTTAGTTTCCCTGTATGTGCTTCTGTTTGTATGCACTGTGGTAGTCATATGCATTGTTTGTACTAGCATAAGTGTGTAGTAAGTCTTGAATTGTTATCTATTTTTTCCATGTTTAACATTACTGAAAACTCTGATAAGGTAGCATTAATTATTTTACCATCCAAAATCACCAGATTAAACACAGTGCACTTCTATGGTGCATGTTGCAGCCGTTACCTATATGTATGTATGATTATGTTTCTGTATTGACAACAACACTCCAATATAATGTTATGTTTAGATGAGTACATTCTTTAAAACATTAAGTCGTTCATGATGGATCTCCCGATCACCCCTGACATCAATGACATTTGTGATGTCCTCTTCGATGTCATGGGTATTAGTCTTAGCAGTGCACAGAGGTGGCACAAGTAATGGTTGCTTTGCATACCATAACTGTTGAAGTTCAAGGGTTTTGTGTTTTCACTTGTAACCAGAATGTCCCTTTAACAACCTTTTATCACTCAATTTCATAGGCATTTGTTAGTACAACTTAACCATAACGTCCCTTTAACAAAGATTTTTCAGTTCATTTCATAGGTTTCATTAGTGCAACTTAACCATATCGTCCCTTTAACAAAGATTTTTCAGTGAATTTCATAGGTTTTTACTGATGCACCCTTAATCTGCTACAAGTTCCCTATATTATACTCACCCCAATGTGGCAGATATGGAGTCTGCGGACAGTGCGGTAGTCCGCGGACATCAGACAGCATTCACAAAGCCCAGAATCAGAGGGGAGACCCAAAAAAGTTGTACCCATCAACCAACAAACACATGTACAAAAAATCATTACTAATGTTTACGACACACAAATATACCTTTTTGCTTACTTTAAAAAATATGTTTTTATCATTCAGCACATATTAGAAACGAATGCAACAATACACACCATAACTGTACACTTCATATAATCTCCTCAATAGAACTCTGTATACAGATTGACAAACACCAGGTGCTTATTGGAGAACAAATTCTTACTAAATAGTAAGTGCATTGTATTTCTTTCTCTTTTATTAGCTTTCATTATATCAACATGTGTTATAAGGCAGCCACACTTTTTTTTTATTGTCACAGAAATGGTAAACACAGTTGAGTGGTTGGAGGAGAACTTCCCAAAAGAGGAAATGAGTGACGAGAATGTCTCTAATGGTACACGGTACATATGTGAATGTAAACAAATAATATCATTTGTACACAACTTACTAAAATAATAATGTATGTTTTTCTTACAGTTCATAGTTTATGAAGAAACCACGCCCCAGTTTAATTCTACACAATCCCAAGAATCACAAAGAGAAGCCATGTCCCCAAATGTAACTAATCAAATCATGAACTTGTATACAAAATTGGATGAACTAAGCAATGATTTTAAATAACGTTTACAATATGTGAAAAATCATGTCATTCCAAATGTTCCCTATCACTGTCCTTCTTGCACCTATCCCCCTTGTCCCAAGCAACCATCCCCATCAAAGTCTCTACATTTAACCCCAATCCCTTCCTCCCCTCATCATTATTGGACAGAAATTCCCAATTCCCCCATTTATGTTTCCCATTCTGATACTCCATCTCTGTCATGAATAAATGTATTTTTTAAGCTATAAATGTATTGTTTATCATTTTGTGATATATATATATATATATATATATATTTTTTTTTTTTTTTTTTTAAACCCCCATTATGAATCTGCGGACACTAAGACTGTCCGGGGTATCCGCACTCAAAATGGCGGTGCCCCGCACATGCGCGATGTGTGGACATGTCCAGTTTCACATGATGCACTTTTAATTACTTTGTGGACACTGCACCTGTTCTACGGACTCCCAGTGCATGCGCCCTGTGTCGTTTGCGAACGGTGTCCGTGGACAGTTTAAAGATGTATTTCCTGACAATCTAGGGTTTTTCAAGCAGAATCTTTACCCTTCCACAGATACATTCTTGGTTGATATGGCACGTTTAAAAAACATTTCAAGGTCATTTTGCAACTCAGTTGTCTGCGGACAGCATGACTGTTCACAGATTGTTCCTCTGAAGGGACCCACAATTACTTATCCAGCACCCAGAGTGAGTCCTGGGTGTGGCTGTTCTTTAGGACTGTGGGTGGGGTCCCGAAGGAGAAGTCTGCCCATGTTGAATGCATTGAGTGTGGGGTGAAACTCAGTCGTGGACAACAGGAACACTACTCCTTCGGGACCACATCAATCCGCCGCCACAACCATTCAAACAACCCGGTTGAACTGAGAAAGTCTATCTTTCACTGCGCCATTTTCCTCAACCGCTCCTACCAACACACAGGGTACTCCTTTGGAGCAGAGAATCCCACTGGCCCACTCGCCGTCCATACGGAATGCTGTAGATCCTTATCTTTTGGGGGTCCCAGTGTTCTGCATCTATTGGGACACACAGCTCTGCAGGAGGGAGCCATTTCAAAGTGCTTTTGAGGCAGTTATCAAGGAGCTTGAGAAACACTGCCCGCTACCTTAAATTTAAGGTATGCCCAACATCTTCCCCTTTCCACCTGTCCCTCCATCTCTGTGGTTGGTGCCCCTTCCCTCCCCTTCGTTGCCTCTCCTGCAACAAAAAAAGTCAAAAATAATTACAAAGCGAAAAAACCACAAAAAATAGGTTCCTTTAGGAGCCACCTTTCACAGTTACAAAATAGAAGTGAAAAAAGTCACAGGCTGCTGTGCAGCCTGCATAGTCTGCTGCCAGCATGGTAGTCTGCGGACAACTAAAACATTCCAGTCGTAGAATGGGAGAATTTAAATCATTTTAATTGTTTTGCGCTCCAAAATGGTGATTCTTAAAATAACTTTTTTTTCATTTTTTGGCTTTTGTTTCTCCTCACTTTCCCAAAAGCTGATTCAAAGCATTTTGAATGTTTTCTAGAAAAATCTGATTACCCACATCAGTTAGATGGACTCCATCTCTATGAAAAATGTTGGCAATATCAAATTTAATGTTTTCATTATTAAAAGATTTCATGCCAACATCTCCCAGAAAAGTGCACATAGCTTTATTAACATTGCAACTCACTTTTTCCATTTGCGGACCAAATATACTAACGCATCCACATCTGTCTCTGAGAAATAATTTTTTGAATTTGGGAACATTTCCTTCAGCTTTCTCAATGCCTCCCCCATTGCAAACTGCAATGAAATTCCAGTCACATAACCCAAACTGTTTCCTCCACAATGAAGAATAATAATATGCGGATGTTTCAATTGAATCATATTTATACAAAATGGGAGCAAGTCCAACCACTTCATCAATCGCACTCCATACCATGAAACTTCACATTCATGTAATCAAAGAATATCCACCAATCCACAATGCTCTGCATACACCTTCAACCGATGGACCCAAGAGTCCGCCAAAAACCACACACTCTGCCTTCTCAAACACATAGCCATAGCCATTGTCAATGCTCTCACAAATCCTGCTAACACAACTCCTGCTACCCTCTCTTCCTGTACACCCAGTAAAACCTAATTGGCTGATCCGCACTGTCTCCTTTCCATGTCAGGCCTCCTCAAAAGATCCAGATGTGGCATGTGCTGTCCACCGACTGCCGCAGTGTCCATGGACGTAGCGGCCATCAAAGGGCTCTGAAAGGAACCTATTTTTGGGGGGTTTGTTAACAAACACCTTTTTATGCCTTTTTGCATTTATTTACAGTAGCACTGTAAACTCTACATCTCCCCTTACAATTTTCTTACAGAAACATTTTCAATGCATTACTAACATTGTAAAAATTGCATTTCTGACATCTGTGAAATGAACTCCATCTTCACAAAAAAATTCACACCATGATGGGCAATTAATACTTCCCGAACCGCTTCCAGAGAGTACAGTATTCATATGTGTAGGCTATGCTGCCACTATGCAGTACTTTGCTCCTGCTACACTAGAAGCATGAATTTGTTTTGTGAGATCTTAGATGCATGTAAGTATATGGAATTATACAAAAGCCCAAGAGCCTGATTTACAAAACCGCTTTTAACAGCAAAATCCAATTGAAAAACCCTTTGTAAATCAGGCCCTATACTTTGCGGGCTCTGAACCTCTCCACCTATATCTTTAGGAAATCATCCGTCTACTCACTCTTGAGTCTACGTTCCAATTCTTCTTCCGTATTTACGGACTTCATACCCCTTGACACAGATACATTCTCGACGTCACAATATACAGCTTGTAAACACTATATTCATTCTATAACATCGTTTTGTTAACTATACAAGACTTCTTCATCACGCTTACTTTGTATTTTTTTATAAAAAAAACACTAAAAACCGATATTTACATTTGTGACGTCACGTTACGCCACAACGTAGTGACGGCATAACCAAGCACTGCTATTTAAACGGCCATCTTGGTATGCACCACAATCACGGAACTGGATGCAAGAAGAACTTCACTTCACCAGAGACTTTCCCAGGAGGTAAGCTTTCATATACCTCTGCAGACACTACCACTCACATTATTATTCTTTTATTTACTCCTCTATTTTCATCTTATTAATTCTAGAACACGGAACTTAGACCAACAGATGTACACATACCTACCTGGTGTACTTAGCGTAACAACCGCCTTCCTACATGCAGGCCATACCTTGACTATTTCTAAGGGTAAGATCTTTAGCTATTGCCTTTCCATTGATGTTAGAACTCCTGGTAACTGAACTTTAGTTCCCCTTTTAAGCCACTACTTAAATAGAACCAGACTCCAATCGTGATCTTGTCATATTACTCTAACCATGTTTAATGCTTCAAACTGGGGCGACATTTCCCCCTAACTAGGAACGTTTGATGAAATATTTGACCATAGAACTAAGAACACACTTTTAATGCATTAGACTGTGAGCCTTGGAGACATCTATGCAAGACAATGAAGGTACTTTGCCCTAACTTAATCCAGTGTACACCCCCACTTTGAATAATCAAAATGTATGTAACAGAAGATTCACAGCCATAGATTGGCAATTTGAACATTGTTTATTTAATTGTTCTTAATGAATGGACCTCAATGATCTTAGATGAGTGTGCTGTGGACCCCACTATCCAAACGGATAACACATCCAAAAGGTTCAAATACTGAGCTAAAAACGTTACTGTTATGTTTTAGAATGAAATTCTACCTAAGACAAGTATTGACCTTTTCTAGAACACAAGTCTGTTGAGAATACTATTGCATGCAGAATCTATAAGTACTTTGTCATATAAGTAATTATGTTTTTTTTAAAAATGTTCTTTAGATGTGATGTAAATTGTTAAATATACCCCTGAAGAAGAGATGATTATCTCGAAACGCTTTGGGTCACCTATGAACCTTTGAAAAATAAAAAATAAATAATGAAGAAACATCCTCACCCTATGTGTTGAAGTTCATCATTGGATACCACAAAATGCCTATGTACTTACCATATAATTTAACTATTGTTATAATTACTCCACATACTTAGAGAGAGTATATATAAAAATCTACCTTAACAGTTTGGCTCGTCTTTTGACCTTGTGAAAGTGTGCAGGGGACCGGAGTTCCTCCATAAGGAACCTATCTTATTCACCTACATTAAGAAATGCCCATGGGTGGTAGAAACACATAGACCCAAATTTCTTCGACATTGCAGATGCTTTGTCAAACAAAGCCTTAACATTTTCTGTAGCATATCCCCAAATTGCTTGAAAGCATATCTTCAAACACCTACATGTTTCCACTATATATACTTCTAGATAGCAAGAGATAATGAAAGATGTCACCTGTTCACCACAGTCAAAACAGTACAACATGTATTAATGTATCTCATTATATTAAAAATAAAACACACATGACAAGCACATCATATGTTTAATTGAAACTTTACTATACAACTCTAAAATACATTTCCCCTCTAACCATATAAAAACATTTTTAAAATTCATGAAACATCCTTGGAATCGTATGAGCCGGACCATCATCCTCCCTGCATGCTAACCTTCAAATGGGAAATCCAGCAAAATGGGTCTTCTCATTATAAAGGTAGTTGTTATTTGAACACTAATTTCCATTTACATTTAATATCATATAGTGTACTACTGAAAGCCTGTACACTGATGTAAGGGATAGATTTCAAATAAAGATGACACCAGATATGACTTTGCCACTGATTTCATAAAAGATATTAATATTATCCCTCTTGATAAATACTGGCTAAGTGGCTTAACCTGCGACTTTGCAACATGCACAATATACATATCCACAGTTCCTACAGTAGTGTCGTTTTTGCATTGCAATCATAACATAACTTATACTGAAGTTGTTTTCTAGAAAAGCACGTAGAGGTGAGGAGACTAGAGAATCCATGCATAGGGCCAAGCCAGAGATAAGCCAGGGGATCTGGCTGGGCTGTAAGAGCCAAACACAAGCTGAGCCATCAAAGACCCATACCTTGGGTCTTGGCCCCCACCCTTCATCCCCAAAGCAGAAGAGTCATACAATATCTGGCATCCTGCCTCCCCACTGCCCCAACACACACCATTTCTCGACTAGCTGCCTCCACACTTGCCACAACACAAAACCGATAGCTGTTGTCTGCCTCACCATCCTGCACAATAAAAACTGCTACTGACGTCCTGCATGCCCCGAACATAATACAAATCGCATATCTTGTGCAGTGTGTCCCACAATACAAAATCTACACAATGGGCCTCATTACGACCCTGCCGGTCCAGAGTACAAGTTTGTGGGCCGGATGCTCTGGCAGTCGGAACGGCACCCGCTCACAGACTTTGACAGTAGCACCGGCACCATTACGAATGGTGCCGGTGCTACTGTCCTCCCCATTTCCATTGAGTCCTATGGGACTCGAATGGGAACGGGGAGTTACATTTTCTGACACCTGGCTTCACGGACCGCCAGGGCTGTAATGCTCCGGTGATTCCCTAAAGCCAGGCGCCGGAAAAAAACACAACTCCGGCGGCAGCCTGCTGTTTTTCTGCTGGCACGGCTACCGCCGGAGTTATAATGAGGCCCAATGTGTCCCTATTTAGGCATATACACAATTATTAGATTAAATGGTTTTCTCAGGGGCACACACTTTAGTTCAGGGGGGAAGCAATGCTTTGAGACCAGTTTGCTCTTTGGTCACTGGACAAGATGTATTCTCGGCTCCAGCTGCTACACATATGTTTTAATATAAGAGAGCTAACATAATGTTCTGTTTCATATATTTGGCTTGTAAAGTACTCACATTATATTATAATTCAACCTGATAATGCTAACCACAGAGTATGAGTGTAGTGGAATTCATCACCTGCTGAATGGAAGACTGAATACAAGAATCAGCATGCAAATAAATAGCCTAAAGAAACCTCTCAGATTTACAACTGTGCATTCAGCACTTAACGATGCCCAACAACAACAACAGAAAATTATATAACAAGGTCAACTACTTACAGAAATTGTTTGACACGGGAATACTACTTGTACGTGAAGCAAATGTCACATTCCACAAAGATGCAAACCATTGCATGTAAAACTTTCAAACAGCATTGAATAAGAGTGATATTTTGAAAAAGAAGGGTCTATGTTGTGACTATATTTAATCTTCATGTAAGAATGTACATGTTGGGCAATTAACTGCAGTTGTGGGGAATCTGGGTAAAAAGGTTGCTAACAGCGCATGTTCTCACTTGGCCTGTCACAGACATTTATCCATCCCATGCTCTACGTCTGCTTGCATGAAACTAAAGATCCGTCCATTTAAATTAAATGTGCAGATGATTAAAATGAGACATGTCAAAAAGGAATTTGCAAGGCAACATCGTTCTTCTCATGAAAATACTGCAGTGCTGTGAGGATTGCGAGGCTCTCAGAAGTAACGTCAATGCTGGTTTGTGGTTGAGGCCCTCATGCTGATGATGCGCACAATAAAGAAGCCAGATCTGTTTTAAATGTATTTTGTTTTTCCGAGGATGAACAAGAAGGGTTCATTTTATGTTTTATTGTCAGTGCTTTGACGGTCGAGTTGAGCTGAAATCAGCGCTTGGCCCATGCTGGCCATAGAACCACCTGGCTCACACACCTTTAAAAATGCAAGCTCATGTACATTTGCATATGCATAGGCTCATAGCTCATGTGTCATCCAATCTGAAGACTTAAATCATTGGGAACAAAACCAAGTTTATTTATTATATTCATCCAGCCAATCAGAGTCTTCTCAGGCTGATTTGTCGAGTTTGTCTGAGTTTGTTCAGCTAATCAGAGCGCTCGAATCTTCTAAAGGAAGCATGGCCCTCTCTTCAGGAGTTTTGTTAACTTGTGATGGAAGAGTGCCTAGGCCAAGCTCACATTTGGATTTTTGAAGCTTTGAAACAGGATTTTGAGGGATTTTGAGGAATTTTAGCTATTCGTTTTTGTGGGGCTAATTTATAGATCGTTAGTCTATTTTGTGGCAATTGTTGTGCCTTTTGGTTTTAGTGTAGTTTCACTCTGTTGAGAGTGTTTCATTTCCTCCTGTGCCCTTTCCTGTTGTGTTCCATTATAAAATTCTAAAAACGTCAAAGGAAGTTTCCAACCCCAAACCCCCGCAAATAACATGAAAAATGTGTACCCTTTCCCATATTTGTTGATGTCCCTTCACTTGCTGTTTTGTTGGTTTGTAATATAATGTTGGTTTTAGTATAGTATGGTAGATTGTTTTGCAGTAGAATGTGTTTACTTATTGTTATCACATGGTTGTATTTTGCTTCTCCGGAATTTGAGTTTCACAATTTTAGGTTCTGAGGTGTGGTCACACAGTTCTCAACGTTGCTACTTGTGGTTTGCATAGCCCACCTATGATGCTGGGAAGGGAAAATTAATAAAGTTGGAGGGGAAGTGAAAAAGTTGTTTTTCTTTTCACAGAGGGTGGACACCCAAAAATAGATTAGTGAGGAGGAACCGTGTACTGTTTGGTGGCACTGGTTTGTGGGCCCAGAGATCCACAATTGGGTCTGTTTTCATTGTAATGGGCAGGGGGTTCCAGTGCAGTGGCACAAGCAAGGAGAAAGAGCATAAGTGAGAGGAGGCACAATGAGGGTAAGGGGCAGTGAGGTTAAGTGCAAAGGAGTACCAGAGGGAATAAGGTGTTGAGTAAATTGAGATACAATCAGACAGGTACTGAGGACAAAGTCCATTGATAGCTTTGTAGGCTCAAAAGGGGAGCTGTTGTGCGTGGAGAGCAAATCAGCATGTTGCCAGTAGGTAGGAGTAGGGGGGATATGGGTAGTTTATAATTGAGGACTTTGTCTAGAGGGATGAAGGAGTAGAGAGGAAGGTAAACGAGTAGTCTTGGGCAGTAGTCCAACTCATCACTTGCACCAGGTAATACCTAAAATCCACCTTCTACGTGTCTAGCTATCCCTGGCCTTTGCTATTCTCTCCTGTTGCTCTCTCCAATCATGCTACATCCCTCCCTTTCCTATCCCTATCATAAAACTCACACTTGCCATTCTCACTACATCATGTCCACACCACCTCCCCCTTCTAGCAGGACATTCCAGAGCACTCTGCTCCTATCACCTATACACCCTGCCTCTCCTACTCTTAATCTAAACTTCTTCCTGCTGCATCAACTGAACATTGCACTCTGGAACACTCAGAAACACTCAGAAAAAACACTTTCTTCATCACTGACTATTTTCCCACTAGCTCACCTCCCCTTGATTTCCTTGCTATCACTGAAACCTGGATCACTCCCTCTGAAAATGCCACCCTGTCAGCCCTTCAAGACTCCGAACTTTCCTTCTCTCACTCTTCATCTGACGAGCAAAGGCGATGGTGTCAGGTACCCATTTTCTCCCTGCCTTGACATCACACCGCCATGCCTAATTCCCCTCCAGCCTGGACTTGCACTCTAAACTATTGCTCTTCCTCACTATACTGACTTAAATTCTATCACCCTCATGGCCACACTGTTACCAGAGGTTTCTAAATGCAGACCCAGTGATCGAATCTGAGTTGCACAGCGTCGTCTTGATTCCAAGGTGAGTGTGTTGCCCCTGAGCTATCCTCCTAAGTCTGAACCATTTTCGTTGAACTCGGGCAGCTCCTTGATTCTCTCTCCCATTCACATCACCTCATCCTCTTAGGTGACTTTAACCTTCCTTCTCCTAATACTCTGAAAACATCTGACCCTCAATATTTTCTCAGTGAACACTAATCTATTCATAAGCTACACACTCACTCCTCTGCAGTCAACTTTCCTGACCCACTGTTCATCTCCAATTCTATCTCAGCAACAAACACTACTGTCATGCCATCCCTTTCAGACCTCTCCATTGTATCCACCAGCATGATCTTTCTGCCCTCTAACCTTTCCTCCCACCTACCACTCCTAATTCCAAGAGGAAATGTAAACCTTCTACTTTTCCTCCCTTCCTCTCTGACCTTCAAATCTTACTCTCCTCCTTCTCTCCAGACCCATACTCCACTGACACTGCTTGCTCTACCTTCCAGTCCCTATTTAATGACTCCTTCTCATTCTCACTTTCCACTGCTACCTTTCATCCCTAAGTCCCAGTGCCCTCAACCATGGGTCTCCCCATTAATACATGGTCTCTGCACTGACATGCAACGACTCCTGTGTAGATGGAGGTGCTCTCACTCTCATGTGGAGCTGCAATTATACCTCTCTGCCCTTGAAAGTCTTAGGTTTTCTCTTGATAGTGCTAAAAGGGATTTCTACCATTCTCTCATTGGCATGCAGTACAACCATCCCCCGCAACTCCCAAGCACATTAAACTCGTTCCTTACTCCTCAAAGACCCACACCTATCGATTCTACTCTTTCAGCTAGTGACCTTGCTGAATACTTAGCTTCCAAAATCTCAAAAATCAGGGCATCTCTCCTTACCCTCCTTTTGCTCCCTTCTCCTACTTTTGGCAATCGACCAAGTCCACCATCTTTCACTGCCTATATCTCACACTTCAGTCACACCAACACTGAGGAAGTCCTTGTTCTGCTGCAGAAGGCTAGCCCCGAATGTGCCCCATCAGATTCTCTTGCACCTCAGCTTGTCAAACCTATTGTCCCTTGAGTGGCCTCTCACCTCGCTACTCTCTCCAAACTGTTATTCTGCTCGGTTTGCTTTCCCTCTACTTTCAAAATGGCCATGGTCATCCCTCTCCTGAAAAAGGTGGTGATCCAAACCTGCCAACCAACTTTCAACCTGTGTCTCATCGCCCTCACGTCTCTAAGGTGTTGCAAAGAGTTGTTTGTTTAGATATTCTTTATTCGGTGTCAAGCCATAAAATATCATCATAAATGCATATGCATCCAAAGTAATATAGAAAATGATAGTAATAAAACAATGCTTATGTATTCAACCACCTTACTAACTTTCTTTACATGCACAACCTTTGTGACCAGCTCCTAGCTGGTTTCCACTCCTGCCACTTGACTGAAACTGTTGTCATGATTGTCTCCAACTTTATTGCCTTTGCTAAACATTCCAACCTATCCTCTATCCTAATCCTCCTCGACCTATCTGCTGCCTTTGCTACTGTCTATAACTCTAATCTCCTCAATACTCTCCCTCTCTCTGCTCAGGATTCATGATAAAGCACTTGTCTGTATAAAGTCCCAACTGGCAGCTCATCAATTCTCTGTTTCCCGGAACAACAATACCTCTCAACTCAGTCCTCTTACTGTTGGTGTTACTCAAAGCTCTACCCCACCAGTTCACACTGTACACTTCTGCTCTTGGAGCACTTATCTCTTTTTCTGATCTCTCCACTGACCAATCTACCATTCCCCTAGTGCATGCATTCATGCCCCTGCAGCGGCATGATCATCATAGACATTGTGCACACATGGGGGTCCAAGAGGGTCCAGAGCACAGCATGCCCTGTGCTTTGATGAAGACCTAGGGGGCAGGGGGTCAGCATGGTTAGCAGGGGCCTCCCCACATTTTGTTTTACACCACTAACCTTCTCTACCAGCGTGGGGTTCTTTATCAATAAGGCTCTTAACACTACCCCTCATCCCCATATGATATTACCTCTTCCTCTTTTGAATATGCCACTACTCAACTCCTCCCTCCTACTGCTCTCATTGTTCTGGCTCTTTATCGGTCCATTGGTCCTCTCAGATCCTCCTTCTCTGATCTGAACCTTCTCCCTGAGTCACTTCCTACTGACATCCCTATTGTCATGCTGAGAAATGTTAACCACCTAGGCCCTCTGCAGACTACTGCCTTGAACTTAACTCCCTCCTATCTGACCACTCTCTGAACTCACTCCACTCACAGTCCTCCTCTCTTCCTTTCTGTGACCCTTGTTCTGTCCACCGTCTCTCCTCCTTACCTTTTCTTGTTTTGATTGCTCACCTACTTCTCAAATTGAATGAGAACCCATCCTTCGCAGCGCCAACCAACCTTGCAATCGTTTTGAACATTTTGCTCCCAAAATGATCAAAGACTCACTCACTTGCCCTTATCTCTTTAACCTACCTCTCTGCTGGACTATTTCGTGTCTCCTTGAAATCTGCAACTGTCTTACCCCTTTAAAGAGACCTTCTGCTGACCCAAATGTCCTAGCTAATGCTGTCAACATTCAACACTTCAGAAGTTCCATGGCCCAGTTTCTCTCCTTCCCCCTTTATTCAAAAGGAGGATAATAACCTCGAGGATAATAACCTTGAAGATCCAATTAAATATGGTTTCCATATTAAACACTCCACAGAGACTGCACTCATACATGTCTCCAACTTTCTCTCTGTTGCTCAGCACTCTAAACTTGCTTCTATACTTTTGATCTCTCCTTTCTCTCCCTCAATCTCCAGGATCTTGGGTTTTGCAAATCTGCTCTTGCCTGGATCACGTTCTACCTCGAAGGACAATCCTTTAAAAACTCACAAAGCTCTAACCCTCCATTCCTCTCCTTTTTGGTGTACCTTTCCCTCTATCACCCCAGCCATCTCAGACTGAATTATGAACTGTCTCACTGCAATTCATCACTGGATGGCACTCCAATACGTCATGCTGCACTCTTCAAAAAATAATTCTACAGCTTCAAATGTCATCCATTCCATTCCTTCTCTGATCTCCTTCGTGCCTGACCTTCTTGCTCCTTCGCACAATGCTCACAAACTTTTAATCTTCTTTGATAGCGACCTTTGACTGCAGCAATTCATCACTGCCTCTGCTGCTTGCAATAGCCTCCTCAAAATTCTAAAAATACAGGTTTTTCTTACTAACCCCTCTACAAAATCTGTACTCACAATGCTCGTGCTCAGCTAACTTGACTATTTATTTGAATTTTACTTTATTCATTTGCATATATACATACAGGGAAAAAAGCTTCCTTGGTCACAAAGGAGCGTACAAAAGGTAATATATCAGATAAACGGTAGTCAGTGAGCCGCTCGTGGAATCAAGACAACACTCAACAGCCTGGTTTTGATACCTGTCTCGTGCTTAAAATCAGAATCCAGCGTGAAGAGCAATATAAATGAGAAATTTAAAAAACATTCTTAAGAGATATCAGCTTATTAAAATTGCCATCAAAAATAGGTTTGGTTTTAGCTGGGCATTTTGATGGTTGCAGACATTACATATAACAATGGCATCAGAATTTGGTAATGAATTTACTTTGCCGGATGACGTCTTGACCACAGTGAAATGAGACTGATGAAGTAAATAGGTTGTAGAATGTGTAGGTCAATAGGAATGCAAAAATAATGCCTCTGCACTGTTTGGGTCATTTTTTGATCTCAGAAGGAGCAAAGTAATCATATTTGCAGGAATCTAGCTTCAAAGTGATACTTGGCTCAGATATGCTTTTAATATTGTTTGTATTATTAGAAGGTGAATTTGCCATTGGGAGTTAGATTTCTTAGATATATCCTCTTATATTGCCTTTGTATATTTAAATGGCAATAAGAATTGTTTAAGTTGGGGGGCGTGGCTACGAGGGCCATGTAGGAGGACGTGATCTGGAGGAGCTCCCGAGATCCTGTAATGATCCTGTAATGATCCGGGCGAAAAAGTGCGTAATGATGGGCCGACGATACACATGTCGGTGTGTGAATGATCGGGCCACGCGTGGTGAACTTCTGGATGGTGCAGGAAGAACGGCGGCAGAGATCTGTGCGGAAAAGATAAGGAGCGCCGGAGACGAAAGACGACACAAAATCGCCGACCAATGCCCGGAACAAAGGAAGGAGCAGGCCGCACGGTGACCGAGCGAAAGGGGCGTACTGAGTGCACATTTGTCATTTGTGCAAAATACAGGTCCTCTGGGTCATGTCCCCACTCATGCCCCGTGTGTCTCTCCCCCTCCCGCCCACCCCCCGCTCATGCCCCGTGTGTCTCTCCCCCTCCCGCCCACCCCCAGCTCATGCCCCGTGTGTCTCTCCCCCTCCCGCCCACCCCCCGCTCATGCCCCATGTGTCTCTCCCCCTCCTGCCCGCCCCCCGCTCATGCCCCGTGTGTCTCTTCCCATCCCGCCCACCCCCGCTCATGCCCTGTGTGTCTCTCCCCTTCCCACACCCCCGCTCATGCCCCGTGTGTCTCTCCCCCTCCCGCCCACCCCCCGCTCATGCCCCGTGTGTCTCTCCCCCTCCCGCCCACCTCCCGCCCACCTCCCGCTCATGCCCTGTGTGTCTCTCTCCCTCCCGCTCATGCCCCGTGTGTCTATCCCTCCCTCCTGCCCATGCCCCGCTCATTCCCTGTGTGTCTATCCCTCCTACCGCCCACCCCCTGCTCATGCCCTGTGTGTCTATCCCTCCCGCCACCCAACCCCACTCATGCCCCGTGTCTCTATCCCTCCCCCGCTCATGCCCCGTGTCTCTATCCCTCCCGCCGCCCACCCCCGCTCATGCCCCGTGTGTCTATCCCTCCCGCCGCCCACCCCGCTCATGCACCGTGTGTCTATCCCTCCCGCCGCTCATGCCCCGTGTGTCTATCCCTCCCGCCGCCCACCCCCGCTCATGCCCCGTGTGTCTATCCCTCCCGCCGCCCATCCCGCTCTTGCCCCGTGTGTCTATCCCTCCCGCCGCCCACCCCCCGCTCATGCCCCGTGTGTCTATCCCTCCCGCCGCCCACCCCCCGCGTGTCTATCCCTCCCGCCGCCCACCCCCGTTCATGCCCCGTGTGTCTATCCCTGCCGCCGCCCACCCCCCGCTCATGCCCCGTGTGTCTATCCCTCCCGCCGCCCACCCCCCGCTCATGCCCTGTGTGTCTATCCCTCCCGCCGCTCATGCCCCGCTCATGCCCCATTTGCCTATCCCTCCCGCCACCCCCCGGTCATGCCCTGTGTGTCTATTCCTCCCGTCCACTACCCGCTCATGCCCCGTGTGTCTATCCCTCCCGCCGCCCACCCCCGCTCATGCCCCGTGTGTCTATCCCTCCCGCTGCCCACCCCCCGCTCATGCCCCGTGTCTCTATCCCTCCCCGCTCATGCCCCATGTCTCTATCCCTCCCCCGCTCATGCCCCGTGTCTCTTTCCCTCCTGCCGCCCACCCCCCACTCATGCCCCATGTGTCTATCCCTCCCACCGCCCACCCCCCACTCATGCCCCGTGTGTCTATCCTTCCCGCCGCCCACCCCCGCTCATGCCCCGTGTCTCTATCCCTCCCCCGCTCATGCCCGTGTCTCTATCCCTCCTGCCACCCACGCCCCGTGTCTCTATCCCTCCCGCCGCCCACCCCGCTCATGCCCCATGACTCTATCCCTCCCGCTGCCCACCCCCTGCTCATGCCCCGTGTGTCTCTCCCTTCCGCTGCCCAACCAAAGCTCATGCCCCATGTGTCTATCCCTCCCGCCACCCACCCCCCGCTCATGCCCCGTGTGTCTATCCCTCCCGCCCACCACCCCCCGCTCATGCCCCGTGTCTCTATTCCTCCCACCGCCCACCCCCCACTCATGCCCCGTGTCTCTATCCCTCCCGCCGCCCACCCCCCGCTCATGCGCCGTGTCTCTATCCCTCCCGCCGCCCTCCCCCCACTCATGCCCCGTGTCTCTATCCCTCCCTCCCGCCCATCCCCCGCTCATGCCCCATGTCTGTCTCCTGTTTCCCCCCACCCGCTCATGACCCGTGTCTGTCTCCTGTTTCCCCCCACCCGCTCATGCCCCGTGTCTGTCTCCTGTTCCCCCCACCCGCTCATGCCCCGTCGGTACACCCCGTTTCGGCGTTGCTGGTTCGGCGACAGGATGTTTTGGCGCGCCGCACACCAGTGCACATCACCTGCTGTTTAGGGAAACGTTCAGTGCCGTGCACTGAAAATGCGAGTTTCAACTTCACCCCACACTATTTTAAAATGAAACTGTTCAAGAGCGGTTTCATTTTAAAATAGTGTGGGATGAAGTTAAAACTCGCACTTTCAGTGCACTGCACTGAACGTTTCCCTAAACAGCAGGCGATGTGCACTGGGGTGCGGCGCACAGAGCAGAATTGATCTGCCGGGCTCACGAGGGTGGGGGCTGTGCTGCTCTGAGCAGCACAGCCCCCACCTTCGCGGGCCCGGCTGTGTACTCTGCGTGGCTGTGGTGCCTGCATGAAGAACTCGCAGGAGATTTATGTGCGGCCAGTTCGGTGCGGGCTGCCGCGCCGTGCTGTGCCGCGCCCTGTCGCGCCGAACCGGCTCCTGCGCCGAACTGGCCGCGACCAAATCGTCCCGCGCCGAATTGGCCGCCCCGAAATGTCCTGCTCCGTGCCCCGTGTCTCTCTCCTGTTGCCCCCCACCCCCCGCTCATGCCCCATGTCTGTCTTCTGTACCCCCATCCCCCGCTCATGCCCCGTGTCTGTCTCCTGTTCCCCCCACCCCCTGCTAATGCCCCGTGTCTGTCTCCTGTACCCCCCACCCCCCGCTCATGCCCCGTGTCTGTCTCCTGTACCCTCCCACCCCCCGCTCATGCCCCGTGTCTCTCTCCTGTTGCCCCCCACCCGCCCGCTCTTGCCCAGTGTCTGTCTCCTGTTCTCCCCACCCCCCGCTCATGCCCCGTGTCTGTCTCCTGTTCCCCCCACACCCCACTCATGCCCCGTGTCTGTCTCCTGTTCTCCCCACCCCCTGCTCATGCCCCGTGTCTCTCTCCTGTAGCCCCCACCCCCTGGTCATGCCCCGTGTCTATCTCCTGTACTCCACCACCCCCCGCTCATGCCCCGTATCTTCCTCCTGTTCCCTCCCACCCCCTGCTCATGCCCTGTGTCTTCCTCTTGTCACCTCCTCCTATAATGCCCCTTGTTGACCTCTTTTTCCCCCCACCCCCCGCTCATGCCCCGTGTCTTCCTTTCCCCCCCACTCCCTGCTCATGCCCCGTGTCTGCACTGTTGGAACAGGGCAGACACAGGGCATGAGCGGGGGTGGGGGCCCCACCTTGCCCTACCCCCTCTCATGCCCTGTGTCTCTCCTGTTCACCCCCGCTCATGCTCCGTGTCTGTCTCCCTCCTTTTCCCCCCGCTCATGGCCCGTGTCTCCCCTGTTCACCCCCACCCCCCGCTCATGCCCCGTGTCTCCCTTCTTTCCCGCTCTTGCCCCTTGTCTCCCTTCTTTCCACCCCCTGCTCATGCCCCGTGTCTCTCTCGTGTTACCCCCCACTCATGCCCCGTGTCTCTCTCCTGGTCTTCCCGACCCCCTGCCGATGCCCTGTTGTGTTCTCTTTGTACACCCTGCCTTCCCTTTCCCTGGTGTCCATCTTGGTAAAAGATTTTCCTTCCTACACCGGGACGCCTGCCTGCGGTGTCCTGGTTTGGGAAGAAAAATCTTTTTTTTACCACCCCGGGTTTCCACTTTGAGAACCTAGGATGCTAGTGGTCTTCCTCCATTGAAAAGGATGTTATGGGTACGTTGCACTAATAAAAAACTATGAAATTCAGTAAAAGAAAATGTGTTAAAGTGACTATGGTTAAGTTGCACTAATAAAAACCTATGAAATTCAGTAAAAAAACTTTGTTAAAGGGACGTTGTGGTTAAGTTGCGCTACTAAAAACCTATGAAATTCAGTAAAAAAACGTTGTTAAAGGGACATTATGGTTAAGTTGCGCTACTAAAAACCTATGAAATTCAGTGAAAAAACGTTGTTAAAGGGACGTTATGGTTCAAAGTAAAACCGAAAAACCCCTGAAATTCGGCAGTTATGTTAAGATAAGCAACCATAACTCGCGCCACCGTGCACTGCTAACACTAACACCCCGGAAATCAAAGATGACATCACAAATGTCATTGATGACATCACTGATGACATCACATGTGCATTTACTTTTCATGAAAACTCTGTACAAGGGATTCTTATAATGCTGGCCAAAAACTGTCAAGGATCATTGGGGATAAATATCATGAGCTAATAAGTGCATTAAGCAATGCATTGATATAAATAGCATTCTATTATGAAGTTCTATCCAGTATACTAAGCTACTCATACAGAAACATAGGCAGTGTGTGCAGCATACATGATGAAGGTACAATATTCATAATCTTGCCATGTTGAATAGTGAAATGATAACTGCTTTCTTATTAGAGTTTTGCATACTGTGAAACATGTAATAAGTAGATAATAAAACCCACTTAATACATAATTATTACAGACAAAACACAAAGAGACAACAACACATACACATATGAGTATATACAGGGACAGTGAAGTAAACAAAAAAGCAGAAGTAGTAGCAGAAATAGTTCATAACATAACTGATTGTCTTTATGCAGTTTATGCAGAGAAATTATTGCTCTGTTTCAAAGCTGCTACTTACCATATTTATGTGTATCACATGATGTGACTGCACCCTAAGGAAAGGAGAGTGAGTACAATGTATACAAATATGAGCATACACATGGAAGGGAGAGTAATACAAATAAAACTATGAGAAAGTGCTTGTTAGGAAAGATTTCGTAATTGTAGGTAATTTTCCTTCCATGTGGCAACCCTAAACTTTTTGCTGTTGTTTTTCACCTTGTTCTTGACTTTGCCAGAGAAGTGCAGCCTTCTGCCGCACTCCTCTGGGCTTTCGCTCCTTTCTTACGGGGAAACTGACATGCCCTTAAGACAGTCAGTACCGGGGAACGCTGTTTCCCGTAGTTTCTTTTATCATGTTGCGGCTTTAGTGCAAAATGACACAAGAGGGCACTGTAAGCTAAGTTACAGCTCTCTTGGGTCTCTAGCCTTCTACAGGCCCTAGATACTCTTTTAGGATGATATTTGATCGGTGCAAGTCATTCAGGGACTGGAATGGTTGCAGCGATCGTTTTGTTTATTTTGAGCTCCTTTTGCCGTTCTGAGCGCGTTTTTCGCACTGAACCCAAAATGGTGGCCTGGCTCCCAAAATGGCCAGACCACGAGGCTCCTTTGTCCTGTCCACTGACCGTCTTGCTCCCTTCACCTTCCCCAGGTCGAGCGACCCGGGGCCTTCCTTATTTGGGCATGTACTTTCCCGCGAAACACGGATGCTTTCGCGGGCTTCTACATGTCGTTTGTGTGCCTCCAGGGTGTGGGCTGGGATGTCTGGTCCCAATACACATCCTGGGTGCCAGAGAGTCTAGGGTGGTGTGAATGCCTGGGACCACCGTGGTCCGTGATTGGTCCGCATATGGTATGTGTGTTGATGAGCGGATCTCCCATTGGCTCCCCTCCGTTTTGGCGCGAAGGGAACCGTGGATAAGAGGGGGCTGGAAACACCACTACCATGTCGATCTCCTGAGTTCTCACGAACGAAGGAATATAGGAGCCAAGTATCCTGCAACCACGAGGCTGGACCGAGGAATCGCTGGTGACCCGCTGAAGGAATCCTCCTTTGCACTGCTGTCGTCCTGTGAAACCCTTTCCTCCTTTGATCGAACCAGAAGGCCTGTACTGGTGCTTCGACCTTTGGAATAGCAGGAACAGCTATTCCCGGCGACTTCATCATCTCCTGCCAAGTAAGCCTTCGGAAGTGTCTCTGGGCCATCCAGTTGACTGACCAGCTTACAAGGGAGTCCTGCTCTGTAACTGCCGCCAGGTTGTGTTGTATTTCGAGTCCTTGTCACTCTCCCACGCTTCGTACACTTGGCGTTCCCAAGTCTGAAGGGAGGAGTGTACATTTGGCTCGGATACACACGGCCGCTCCGTTGCCCTGCGGTGGTGACAAAACTGTGCAGGTTTCTTCGATTGGGACGTCTTTTTGCTCTACACGACGACGAGGCATTCCCGACTCTTCTGAACCTGCCAGCTGCTGAAACTAACGTGGAGAAGCCTGGGTCTGCTTGCATCGGGGACCGGTGAGTAGTATAGCTAGGATCTGGTCGCCCTCCTGCAGTAGCCCATTGCTTTTCCCCGCTGTGTAAAAACAGCACCCTTTTGTCTGTACTCGCGCTCTGCTTCTGCTCGCTGTGGAGGCTGCGCTTGAGTCGCGGAACCTGTTCTTCTTCTGTTGTGCACTAACCCGAACTGCCTGACTTCCTCCGAAGAGCTTCTCCTTTTGCCCGTTGGCACCGGCGTGGCAGGTACTTTGAGCACAAGGCTCCCATCTTCGCAGGGCTCGGACTTCCATCTAGTTAGGTGCCTCTGAAGGCGATCTGAGTCTAAAGCATTATCGCACTGCCTGTTTTCCTTCCCTTGTAGGTGGACTACACATTTCGTGCCTCTAATGCTTGCGACTGTCGTATTTGTATATATATTGTGTTGATATGGTATGTGTTGGTTTAGTATTGTGATATTGTGATTTTCTCGCTACGGTCATTGTTTTAAAGGCCTTAAAATAAATGTGTATCTATTTTTGATATAACAACTGTTTGGAGTAGTTTGTAAGCGCTCTTGCTTTGTGTGCTCATTGCGGGCTTTCAGTCACCCTCACCCCTCTTGAGACCTAGTCTTGACCGCCTCGATCGCTACCTTGATTGGTCTGGCTTGTCCAGAGGTTACCCTGTTCCAAGTAATTAGGTTGGCCTTCTGAACTTCTGCGCCACCAGGACAGAGTTCAGAAATCCGTCTTAACAAATTGGTGTACAGCGGTGGGATACGACTGAAGGTATCCAGTGTTGCGCTCGAACTAAGGCATTTCAGGTTATTCCAACCAGTACACGTAGTGAATTGTTGTAGTATAACTTTAAAAAGGCCATAGTCCTATCAAACAGTATGGAAACAAAAACCTTGTTAACTTTAAATGCTTCCAAATCAGAAATATTGAAGAAGATGTGTGCGGAGAGAGGTGTTTCCTCTCAAGGCACGAAATTGGAAATGATCCAAAGAATCGTGGCGTGGCAAGAAGTGCAGCTTGACGCTATAACTTCTGAGGACAGTGCAGAAGGTGGTGGGGCTGCTCTCACTGGTAGAACCGACGGTTCTGCCGCTGCACTGATCCATCGCGACCACGAGGACAGGGAGGATGTGATGTCTAATGTTTCCTCTGCCAGTGCTGATGGGGAGGCTATGCTTGAATTCAAGAAGCAAGAGCTGCGGTTTAGGCAGCAGGAGCTTGAATTCAGCATAGCCAAACTAAAAATCGAACAGGCAGAAAAACAAAAAGACAGGGATCACCAGTTGGAACTGGCCAAGCTTCAGGTTGCAAATGGGTCCAAGGGTCCTGGACATGGGTCTGGGGCTTCCTCTCATCCACGGTTTCCGAAAGATCTGCTCAGTGTGTATGAAGAAAGGAATGACATTATGGACTGGCTGAATGCGTTTGAGTATGCATGCGAAGTTCAAGAAGTTGACAATGCTGATAAGATTGCGTGGTTGCTCAGTAGACTGCCCCATTCTGGCTGTAGTGCCATCATGGAAATGTCGAAGGCTGAGCGAGCTGATTTCGCAATGTTAAAGCAAACTCTCATTTTAAAGTTTGGGAAGACTCCGGCCCAATATTTAAAGCGTTTTCGAGAGTATAAGAAAAAGGAAGGTGGTACTTGGGTATCTTATGTCGCTGAAACTTTGAAAAACTTAACTGGCTGGGTCGAAGGTTATAAGGTTTCTACCTTCGAAGGCATGATAAATCTTGTCATGCTGGAACATATTTTTGCTTCTTCTTCCCCGGAGCTTAAGCAGCATTTGGCCGATTCGAAGGAGATAGATCCTAAGAAGCTGGCCATTGCAGCAGACTTATGGGTGTCACATCGAGTGTCCCATAAGGACAAAACTCATCCTGGTAAGCAGGAGGAAGGGAAAAAGTCCAAAGATATGGAGGGTGGGGAATCTGCTAAATCTTCTTCCCATAAGGGCCACAAAAAGAAAAACAAGGGTAAGACACAAGAGAACTCACAGGGCAGTGGAGGTCCGCCTCCGAAACAGAACTCTGGTTACAATAAGCCTCCCTACGTAAACAGATCCACTGGGGCTTGTTTTTCTTGTGGAGCAACTGACCACGTGAAGGGGGATCCCCGTTGTAAGGTTAGACCTTTGGGGGTCCACTCCGCTAATCTGGCCTTCTCCTCCTACGAGGAAGAAGAGATTACAGGAGCATCCTTCTCCTCAGACTCATTTCCCACCGGGATAGAGGCTGAGGTAGTTTTAGTGTCCCTGGGTTCCTGGGAGCCTAAAGTCGCAGAGGCTTATGCTAGGATTCCGGATAATACCAAGCACTACTTTAAAGACAGTGTGCTGATCAATGGAGTGGATACTCCAGCTCTTAGGGATAGTGGGTGCAGTCGCACTGTAGTGGATTCTACCTTGGTAGACTCAGAGGAAGTTGCCAGAGCTACTCTGATGCCCACTAAGTTGGCTGACGGCCCCCTCCGTATGTTTCCAGTAATACCTGTAAATCTTACTTTAAATGGTACAGCAGTCAGGATTCCAGTGAGCATTCAGAGAAACGTCCCGGGAAAGGTCTTGTTGGGTAATGATCTCAGAGCTTTAGGGCTCGTAGGAGACACTGCCGAAAGACCCTACACACGGTCTCAAGCACGGGCAGCATTGGCCAAGTCCAATACGCCGCCCCAGCCAAAGGGGAAACCCAAGGCGAAAGGAGTCTACAAGTCAAAACGAGGGAAAGAGAATATTCCCCCGAGCTCGCCTACCACTGCGGTGGAGGAAGTTGGTCAATCGCCCGGGCCTGACGAGGAGGTGGCGATGCCTGAAGTATTCGACCCCAACGATCATCCTGAACTAAAAGACTTGTTAGTTGAAGGAGGTCCTGATAGGGACGAATTCAGTAAAGGCCAACGTGAGTGCCCATCTCTGGAAGGCCTAAGGAGACAGGCCTGCTCCCAGCTTGAGGGTGAACCTCCTGGGAAGCATAGGATTTATTGGGAAGGTGGACTCCTGTATAGTGAGCCCACAGAGTCTACAGAAGGAGACCATAGGAGGTTGGTGGTTCCCCTTGCTGTTAGGCCCTTCCTCCTGCAGTTGGCGCATGAAGTTCCCCTTGCTGGTCACCTTGGTATGAAGAGGACCAAGCAAAGGTTATCCATGCACTTCTACTGGCCCAAGATGGGGGTGCAAGTAGAAAGTCACTGCAGGAGTTGTGCCTCCTGCCAGTTGTCTGGTAAGGTTGGCGCGACAATCCAAGCTCCGTTGGTACCGCTCCCAGTTGTGGGGGTACCATTTGAAAGGGTAGGGATCGACATCGTTGGTCCCCTTGAACCGCAAACATCCTCGGGCAATAGGTTTATCCTGGTGCTGGTCGACCATGCAACCAGGTATCCTGAGGCCATCCCATTGAAAACTGTAACTGCCAAGTCAGTTGCAAAAGCTTTACTCGGCATATTTACTAGGGTTGGCTTCCCTAAAGAAGTTGTGTCGGATCGTGGCAGCAACTTTATGTCGAAGTATATGCAGGCTATGTGGAAAGAATGTGGGGTCACCTACAAGTTCTCTTCTGCATACCACCCCCAAACCAATGGTCTGGTGGAACGTTTCAACAGAACGTTAAAGAGCATGATTGGGGCTCTGGAGGAGCCTCAGAGAAGAAAATGGGATCTTCTTTTACCATGCTTACTGTTTGCCTACCGAGAGGTACCACAGGAGGGTGTTGGCTTCAGCCCCTTTGAACTTCTGTTCGGTCATCCCGTACGGGGACCCTTAGCCATCGTCAAAGAGGGATGGGAGATGCCCACTCCCCCTGTTACTACCAACATAGTTGATTATGTGCTAGGGCTCAGAAAACGGATGGTACTTCTGATGGGCTTGGCTAGTGATAAATTGAAGGCAGGGCAAGCGCTGGTGAAACATTGGTACGACCAGAAAGCTTCCCTCATCAACTTTACACCTGGTCAGCAAGTCCTGATCATGAATCCCATAAGGCCTCGAGCTTTACAGGACAAATGGTCAGGCCCTTACACAGTGGTGGAGCCCCTGGGTGAGGTGAACTATTTAGTGGACCTTGGAAGGCCTGGACAGGCTCCAAAAGTGTTTCACGTGAATAGGCTGAAGGCTTTCGTCCCAAGAGTCGAAATCGCAGCACTGCTACTGGCTTCAGATGTTGAGGAAGAGGAGTCTGAACCTCTCCCCGACCTGTTCCAGAGCGGTCCTTCAGATAGCTCCTTTGAGGGTGTCCGAGTGGCCCCTCACCTGACTTCTGATCAGCAGGCTGAGGTGAAAAGTTTGCTTAGGCAGTTTTCCCCCCTGTTTTCACAGTCCCCTGGTTTGACACCTTGGTGCAAACATAACATTGACACAGGAGACAGTGTACCTACCAAAAGTAGGGGATACAGGATGTCAGACAAAGTACGGTCTTATATTAAGACCGAGGTCAACAAGATGTTAGATCTTGGGGTGATTGAACCCTCTAGTAGTCCTTGGTCCAGCCCAGTGGTGTTGGTTCCAAAAGCAGGCACTTCTGAATTGAGGTTCTGCGTGGATTACAGGGCTCTGAATGCTGTCACCAAGACAGATGCACACCCCTTGCCTCGAACAGATGAGCTGGTGGGTACTTTGGGTGCCTCCAAGTACCTCAGCACGTTTGACCTCACTGCTGGCTATTGGCAAATAGCTTTAGCAGAACATGCCAAGGAGAAGACAGCATTTTCTACTCCAGACGGCCTTTACCAATTCCGGGTAATGCCGTTCGGGTTGAAGAATGCACCTGCCACTTTCCAGAGGCTTGTGAATCATGTGTTGAATGGGTTGGACGAATTCTGCCTTGCATATCTGGACGATATAGCAGTTTTCAGTGCCACCTGGGAAGACCATGTGAAACACCTCGGGATTGTGCTCCAGGCTCTTCAGAAAGCCCACTTGACCATAAAGGCTAGTAAATGCCAGATTGGACAAGGCTCAGTGGTTTACCTTGGACATGAAGTAGGTGGAGGGAGGATACAGCCTCTACCCAGTAAAGTACAAGCAGTACGAGACTGGCCTACCCCCACTACGCAAACCCAAGTGAGAGCCTTCTTAGGACTCACGGGGTATTACCGCAATTTTGTGGCAGACTATGGCACCATAGCTGCTCCTCTGACTGCCCTCACAACTCCGAAGAAACCCAAGAAGGTAACTTGGACCGACAAGTGTGAGAAGGCCTTCAATGGCTTAAAAGACTCCTTGTGCCAGGCCCCTGTCCTCAGGGCCCCGGATTATCAAAGACCTTTTATCGTGCAGACGGACGCCTCTGACACTGGGATAGGAGCTGTACTATCACAAGTAGATGAGAAGGGTAAGGAACACCCTATCGGTTTTATTAGTCGCCAGCTTAAGGACAGAGAGCTCAGATGGTCCACGGTAGAGAAAGAATGTTTCTCTGTTGTGTGGGCCCTAAGGAAGCTGAGGCCCTACCTCTATGGGACCCACTTCACTGTGCAAACTGACCATGAGCCGTTAAAGTGGCTAATGAACATGAAGGGGGAGAATCCAAAGTTGCTTAGGTGGTCCATAAGTCTACAAGGCTTCGACTTCACTATTGAGCATAAGCCAGGTGTCCAACATAGCAATGCTGATGGGTTGTCCAGAATGTTTAACCGACCTGAACAAGAGACTCATCCAGGGGTGGATTAGTTCCCCCTGTCCATAGTCTGGGAGGGGCGAGTGTTAGGAAAGATTTCGTAATTGTAGGTAATTTTCCTTCCATGTGGCAACCCCTAAACTTTTTGCTGTTGTTTTTCACCTTGTTCTTGACTTTGCCAGAGAAGTGCAGCCTTCTGCCGCACTCCTCTGGGCTTTCGCTCCTTTCTTACGGGGAAACTGACATGCCCTTAAGACAGTCAGTACCGGGGAACGCTGTTTCCCGTAGTTTCTTTTATCATGTTGCGGCTTTAGTGCAACATGACACAAGAGGGCACTGTAAGCTAAGTTACAGCTCTCTTGGGTCTCTAGCCTTCTACAGGCCCTAGATACTCTTTTAGGATGATATTTGATCGGTGCAAGTCATTCAGGGACTGGAATGGTGGCAGCGATCGTTTTGTTTATTTTGAGCTCCTTTTGGCGTTCTGAGCGCGTTTTTCGCACTGAACCCAAAATGGTGGCCTGGCTCCCAAAATGGCCAGACCACGAGGCTCCTTTGTCCTGTCCACTGACCGTCTTGCTCCCTTCACCTTCCCCAGGTCGAGCGACCCGGGGCCTTCCTTATTTGGGCATGTACTTTCCCGCGAAACACGGATGCTTTCGCGGGCTTCTACATGTCGTTTGTGTGCCTCCAGGGTGTGGGCTGGGATGTCTGGTCCCAATACACATCCTGGGTGCCAGAGAGTCTAGGGTGGTGTGAATGCCTGGGACCACCATGGTCCGTGATTGGTCCGCGTATGGTATGTGTGTTGATGAGCGGATCTCCCATTGGCTCCCCTCCGTTTTGGTGCGAAGGGAACCGTGGATAAGAGGGGGCTGGAAACACCACTACCATGTCGATCTCCTGAGTTCTCACGAACGAAGGAATACAGGAGCCAAGTATCCTGCAACCACGAGGCTGGACCGAGGAATCGCTGTTGACCCGCTGAAGGAATCCTCCTTTGCACTGCTGTCGTCCTGTGAAACCCTTTCCTCCTTTGATCGAACCAGAAGGCCTGTACTGGTGCTTCGACCTTTGGAATAGCAGGAACAGCTATTCCCGGCGACTTCATCATCTCCTACCAAGTAAGCCTTCGGAAGTGTCTCTGGGCCATCCAGTTGACTGACCAGCTTACAAGGGAGTCCTGCTCTGTAACCGCCGCCAGGTTGTGTTGTATTTCGAGTCCTTGTCACTCTCCCACGCTTCGTACACTTGGCGTTCCCAAGTCTGAAGGGAGGAGTGTACATTTGGCTCGGATACACACGGCCGCTCCGTTGCCCTGCGGTGGTGACAAAACTGTGCAGGTTTCTTCGATTGGGACGTCTTTTTGCTCTACACGACGACGAGGCATTCCCGACTCTTCTGAACCTGCCAGCTGCTGAAACTAACGTGGAGAAGCCTGGGTCTGCTTGCATCGGGGACCGGTGAGTAGTATAGCTAGGATCTGGTCGCCCGCCTGCAGTAGCCCATTGCTTTTCCCCGCTGTGTAAAAACAGCACCCTTTTGTCCGTACTCGCGCTCTGCTTCTGCTCGCTGTGGAGGCTGCGCTTGAGTCGCGGAACCTGTTCTTCTTCTGTTGTGCACTAACCCGAACTGCCTGACTTCCTCCGAAGAGCTTCTCCTTTTGCCCGTTGGCACCGGCGTGGCAGGTACTTTGAGCACAAGGCTCCACTCTTCGCAGGGCTCGGACTTCCATCTAGTTAGGTGCCTCTGAAGGCGAACTGAGTCTAAAGCATTATCGCACTGCCTGTTTTCCTTCCCTTGTAGGTGGACTACACATTTCGTGCCTCTAATGCTTGCGACTGTGGTATTTGTATATATATTGTGTTGATATGGTATGTGTTGGTTTAGTATTGTGATATTGTGATTTTCTCGCTACGGTCATTGTTTTAAAGGCCTTAAAATAAATGTGTATCTATTTTTGATATAACAACTGTTTGGAGTAGTTTGTAAGCGCTCTTGCTTTGTGTGCTCATTGCGGGCTTTCAGTCACCCTCACCCCTCTTGAGACCTAGTCTTGACCGCCGCGATCGCTACCTTGATTGGTCTGGCTTGTCCAGAGGTTACCCTGTTCCAAGTAATTAGGTTGGCCTTCTGAACTTCTGCGCCACCAGGACAGAGTTCAGAAATCCGTCTTAACAGTGCTGATAACCCTAATGATTATCTTCATGCACAGAAAGGATTGCTCTCTTTCAAGCCTGTGTCTTCCGCTATGTATATGTTTCATATGATGTGACTTGACCCTAAGTCTACAAATATAGTACCTTTTCAATTTTTACTTCCTGACTGTTACTGAAGAAAACTATGTGGCCTAGATATGTCAGTAAACGGAAAAAAGGGAGAGCCAGACATGTGATGTCATCAGTGATGTCATCAATGACATTTGTGATGCTATCTTTATGTCCTGGGTGTTAGTGTTAGCAGTGCACGGTGGCCCGAGTTATGGTTGCTTATCTTACCATAACTGCCGAATTTCAGGGGTTTTTCGGTTTTACTTTGAACCATAACGTCCCTTTAACACAGTTTTTCACTGAATTTCATAGGTTTTTAGTAGCGCAACTTAACCATAACGTCCTTTTAACAAAGTTTTTTTACTGAATTATATATATATATGATACATCATTCACCGTAATCTTATTTCTGATGCTTGTATCTGCTTAGATTCACATGCTACGCATAGGCCTACATCTAGTGTTAGTCTTAGAGTATTACATGATTTGTTTTGGAAACTCAAAAAAGTATGTCGACTGAGCGTGTCAGTAATACTATCCCTAGTGTGATGGTTATAGTACCCATGGTCGTCCACACTTCGAGGTTCCTCAGATTGTTTTGTTTCTGACATGAGGTAGCCCAAGTGTAGCATGAGTACATATGAAATAAAGTAGAAATAGAGATAGTGCAAGAAACATCCATGCACCTTTGACTCCATGAGAGGAGAAAGGGTGGGCGCATGTGAATCTAAGCAGATACAAGCATCAGAAATCCGGTTACAGTGAGTAATGTATCTCTTTGGAGGCTTGTGAATCTTAGGGAGCAGTAACTGGAGGAGGTGGGTTGTGAGAAGGTACAGCAGCAAATAGATGATTTACCACCGCTTGTCCCACCTTTGAATCTGCTTTAGAGTGCTTGTCATTGCAGTAGTTCTGAATAAAGGTGTGTACAGAACTCCAAGTAGTTGCTTTGCAAATATTGTCTAGGGCGATGTTTGCAATAAATGCTAAAGTAGCTTCAGTACCGCTAGTAGAGTGAGCTCTTGGTGTGAAAGGCATGGTCTTCTTTGATAATGAATAGCATAGTTGTATACACTTGACTATCCATTTGGAGTTAGCGTTCTTTGAAATGTGATCTCTTTCCCTGACAGTTGCTATGGAAACAAAGAGTTGGTCTGTCTTCCATATAGGCTTTTTTTTGTTTCAGTTGTACACGACCGCCACCTTACATCTAGTGTATGGAGGTTTCTTTCAGCTGTGTTAAATGGATTTTGAAAAAAGATGGTAGTTCAATGGATTGGTTGACATGGAACTTGTATGTGAATTTAGGTGAAAACCTAGGATGTGTTCTAAGGCCCACCTTTGTCCTTGTGGATTATTAAAGAAAAGGGTCTTGTACAGACAGTGCTTGTACCTCACTAACCCATCTAATGAAGGGGATGGCTACTAGAAAGTTAGTCTTGTAGTTGAAGTTCTTTAGGTTGGCTTTGTGCATAGACTCAAATGGTGGACCAATGAGCTTTGAGAGTATAACATGAAGGTCCCAACGGGAAATGGGAGGGTATAGTCTCTTTATTCCCTCCATTAAAGCTTTAATAACAGGAACCTTCCACCAAGACAGCTTATTTTGTGATGTGTGTTATGCAGACAGAGCCACTAAGTGTATTTTGATGGAGTTAAATACTAAGTCAGAGAGCCTCATTACGACCCAGGTGCTAAGTGTTTAACAGCGCTGTAAAAGGCTGCGGCGCCGTTAAACACTTAGCTCCTAATTACGAGGTCCCTTTGCGGGACTCGACCTTAACGGCTGGTCTAGACCAGCCGTTAAAGTAGGGACCCGCAAAGGGAACTTGATGGCAATTACGGTACAGCAATTTGCCGCCTTCCCCATTCCCATTGAGCCCTATGGGGCAAAAATGGGAATGGGGAAGGGCCATGGCGGCATGGGGGATTACCGGGGAATTACCACCCTGCCAACCTCGGAATGGGATGGTAATTCCCCATTCCGCCATGGCGGACTCCGGCATGGACCATGGTGCTAATAGCACCATGGTTTAGCGCCAGAGTCCTAATGAGGCCCAGAGTCTAGTAGGTGAAGCTTGTAGTGTAGAATGTTGGAAGGGGAATATTTAATTGGGTTTATGGATTGTGACTGTCACCATATTAGACACCTTTTGCACTTGTTAAAGTAACAGTGTCTAGTTTTGGGTTTCTGTGCTTCCCTTAGGACATCCATACATTTTAAATGCCTGATCTCTATGACTCCAGGAACCAGGCTGCCAAGTTTATAGTCTGAGGATGTGTATGGAGTGGTGTCCCCCCAAGGTGGGACAGCATGTTGTAGGGGCATGGGAGTTTGGTTGGTTTGCACATCGCCAGTTTGAACAGGTGTGGAAACCATGATTGTCTTGCCCACATTAGAACTATCAGGATTACTGTGGCTTGTTCCTGGTGCATCTTGTGCACTATTCTGCTGAGGAGTGGTGTTGCGGGGAGTAAGCACATTTCCTGACCAACCCATCCACATGGCGTTCCCCTTGAACTTTGGTTGTGGAAACCTGGATGCGAAGTCTGGGCATTGTTTGTTTTGGCTTGTGGCGAACAAGTCTAAAGGGGGATAACCCCACAGGGAAAAGATATAATTTAGAATATATTTATTGAGCTGCCACTCATGTTCTTCTGGAAGAGAATTTCTACTTAGAGAGTCTGCTAGAACATGGAGTTCCCCTGGAATGTGTTGAGAGACTAGGAACATGTTCCACAGGCTTAGAGAGTGTGTGCCTCCCTGTTTGTTTCGGTAAGACATTGCATTGGTGCTGTCTGTGAGGACTTGTACTGTTTAACCTAGTAGATGGTGCTGAAAAGATTGCAGAGCCTTGAGAACTGCTAGAAGTTCTTGAAGGTTGATGTGTCTCTGGGCTGTGGTGTAGGAAATGGGCACCCCATCCTGAGAGTGAAATGCCCATCATTAATATTGCTTGTATTGGTGGATTGCGAAAGGATTTTCCTTTAAATAAATTGTTGTGAGACCACCAGCGATGAGCCTGTACCAGGGTTAGCGAAACAACCACTAGATTTTCTGCTTGCCTGAGACGATTGTTTTGCTAACCACTCTTGCATTGGGCGCATGTGCAGTCACACGTGTGGTTCTAGGTAGATACATGAGGCTATCATCCTGGGCAGGCACATTGCTTTGCGTGTGGTTATCTGGTGACCGCTAGATAGTGAGGTATCTGTATCAGCATGTTCTGAACTCTTTCATTTGAGGGGAAGACTAGACATTCCTTTAAAGTTATTATTGCACACAGGAATGGTTTTGTTTGACTGGGTACAAGACTTTTTCTCGTTGATGGAGAAACCTAACTGGAATAGAATATTGATAGTTTTCTGGGTGTTGAATTTGCAAATTTGAGGGGTGTCCCCTGTTATCAGCTAGACGTCTAGATAAGGTACACTGGGATGGACTTTCTGCATAGGTTCACCACTACTACTGCTGGAATCTTGTGAACACCCTCGGAGCCGAGGCTATGCCGAAGGGGAGCACCTTGAATTGCTAGTGTTCTCCCGCTATTTGGAAGTGCAGGTATTTTCTGTGTGCTAGGAACATTGAAATATGTAAGTATGCATCTTTCATATCCAATGTTGCCATGTAGCCCCCTGCTTTGAGAAGGGGAATTACTTTCTAAAGTGTTGTCATGCACAATGTTTGTGGCTGAACATACATGTTTGCTACGTGCAGGTCTAGCACCGGGCGCATTGTTAGGTCTTTCTTTGGCACAAGGAACTATATTGAATAAATACCCTTGCTCACCTGGTTTGCTGGGGCGGACTCTATGGCGTCTTTCTCCATTAGGGCTTGTACTTCCTTCAATAGTATTTACCTCTCTTCTGGTATCATTTTCTTGTGCTTTGGCGGGTAGTGGGTGGTTTTTGTAGAAGTTCTATACAGTATTCGTCTGTTATGGTGGACAACACCGACTTGTCTGACGTGATATCCTCCCATGCATTGGTGAATTGTGAAATCCGACCTCCTACTGGAGTGTGTATGTGACATCAATCCAGCACTTCAACTAAGTCAATTCCTAGTCTGGGATGCCCAATGGAGGCCCTTATTTATATATTTTTATGTCAACGTTCTTTAAATCTGGATGATGAACCCTTATATAACACCCTTCTCTTTGAATCCCCCTGAACCAAGAAGTAGGTTTGTTTTGCAAATTAAAAGGTTTATTTGAAGAATTAAACAATATATATATCACACTTTTATGAATAGAACAATATCTGAGTAGCACACTTATGAATATGAACAGAGATCAGTACTGGGTAATATTACAATATCAACAGCTCTTTAATCACTTAGGAGTAGGAACAGAAAGGATACTGTAGCAGAGAATACTTTTATGGTTCAAGGAAATACAATGATGGGAAAGAATGCAACACAGAAATAAACTTAATATGATTTCAATCAAAAGATAATATGGTCACTTTTTCCCCTGTGACTACTCACTCCCCCCACTATTATGCAATATGAGAGATGGAAATGAGGGCACACAGGTTTCAAGAATACAATCAATAATGCAGTTCAATTCCAGTTCCCCCCCAGCAAGCTTAGAGAAAACAGGTATGATTTTAAAACAGGCAAAATAATTTTGAATGTGATAGCAATGAATGGGAAAATATGCTAAAATGATTTTAATTCACTAAAGGAGATTCAGGATAAGTGATAGTTACTTTGGAATGGTACAGATCAACACTAGCAATGATTCATGAGTGATTTTCATATTGAAAACAAATTTCAGCAGTTGCAAACAAGAAGCAGCTATTTTGACAGAAAATGAAATTGAGCCAAATTGCAGTTCGTGGCAACTTTTCTGCGTGCGTGAAATGCAATTATGGAAAAACTATAAGGAATTGATTGGAATGTCCTTTTAGGTTCGTTGGAAAGCATTGGACCTTAGCTTCAAAATGACAGTTAAATTACGGTTCTAGGACGTGCGGTTCAAATGTTACGGAGGTTTTTCAGAAATAGAGTCAAGATTTCAAATTGACAGATTGCGCGTTACAGATTTGGAATCAACACAAGATTCTATAATGCATTTCTGGACAGGTTGAAATGGATGGGATAAAATTACTTTAGACTAAGAGATGACTTTGCGCAGTTCTAGACTAGATACTCACTCCTAGGCTTGGGAATGGAATGGGCCCCGTCAAGATCTGGTCAAGGGTTTGGCTGGGTTCTCTCGCCACCAGACAGTCTCAGCCACTGGGTTCTGCTCACAGCACGGCCTCTGGTCTGAGTCTGATGGGTTCTGGATACAGCACTGCTCTCTCTGGGTCTGGATCTTGGTTCTAGCACAGGGTTCTTAGCTAGAAGCAACACAGTTCAGCCAGGCTGTTGAATGGTTTGGTTGGGCCCCGTGGAAGTTTAGGGGTTAGAATCAGGTTTGCAAAAGATTCTGAAGCCTGCTGAAAATAGTTCAGCTTTTGGATTAGTCCTCTCTGCTTCAAAGTTCTAGAGTTTGGTTCTAGAGTCTGGTCTCTGGATCTATCTGGATTCTGGAGTCTTCCGTCAGAGTGCTTCGCCAAGAATAGTTGAGCAGTTGAAAAGTGATGTGTCCTATCTGGGTCTAAGCAGTCCCTATTTATGTGTTTCCAAAGGGGGTGGGGAGGCTGACTATCTATGCCCAACCCACTAAGGATCCGGATAGGTCAGAGAATTTCCTGTCCTCTGATTTGAGACAGGAGCAGTGTGTCATTTGTGACAGTGTGATGCTGTGTTTTATGGCTTGACTGAATCCCTCCCCTTTGTTTTTTCATAGAAACTCTATTTTTCCCAAAAAACATATTTCCCAGATACACAAGTTGTTCATAATACATATACACATCACAGCTTAATTAAGGCACGTCTCTGTTCAAGTCCCATGTTCCTACGAGCTTGGGTTCAGAAATGACCACATTTCGCGCTTTTGGAGGGTTTCTCAATATTCATTCTGCTCCAAATTTTACTCAGGCATACACACTCCATCTGAACATATCTCTGTAATTTCTTGTGTTCATAGCAAAAACACTGCAGCTGCAATATTAATAAATTCCGGGGTTTGGTCTCAGAACATCGCACGGAGTCCAGCTTAGTCTTAAATCATGAGGGAATTTTTCATTTTCACACTCTCAAAATTTTACATTTTTGTCAGTTCGGTAAACTTTGCTATAAGCATTTTTATAAAACATACATTTGCTTTCAATTCAATTCACATCAGTGGTTTGTCTCTGCCTCCAGGGTCCGGGCTGACTCAGAGGTCACATGGCCTGTCCTCCTGCCAGAAGTTGTTGTCAGTTACACCCGTATTTAGCATATTCTATTCAGTTGAAAGACTCTATTGTCCCTTTCTCCTGCCAGCAGAGAAAATCCCCTCCCCATTTGATTAAAATGTCCATGCAACCTCCTCCCTTTTGGTGGGAAGGCCCAAGGTGTGAAGGGTTCTCAGGGAAAGAAAGCCTCTTTAAAGTTTTAACTAAATCAGATTACCGTCTGGTCAATTGCAACATAGTTCCTTGTAAAAAAAATACATTTATACATTTAATATAAGCAACATATCTTTAAATCCAGTCTTTTTCCACGTTAAATCAATGTGTGGCACTCTATATGGCATTTGGATGGAATTCTCTTCTTTGGCATATTTAACTTCTGAAACACCAGTTCTCCTGTCAGAATTATAAATCGCCAGCACCTGACAGAGGCGAGTAACGGTACTACACCCATTTTGACAGCTGTCTTTCCATAAGAACTTTTAAAAGGGGATTTTGCTCTGAAAGCATATGATTCTTGCTGATATTGTATTGATGTGGATTCTTGCAGTAGAGTAATGTGGAACACCCAACAAGAAGGTAGGATCTTTTTGGTGGTTTTGTGAGCCATGATTTCTACAAATTTGACACCAAATAAAAACAGATTTTTGAAACTAGCTCTGTTTCTTTTGCAATCTGGATTGCTATTTCAAAGTGGTTTCTGGCAGTGGTCTTATGTGTTACCACTGGCATAGGCACAAAGTAGATGGTGGCCTATTTTTCAGGTTTTCAATGCGCACTTTCTGGTGATTTCTGGCAAGCAGCATGCTTTCCGGCGGCCATTATGATGTTTCTGCTGCTAGCAATGCACAGTGATGTTGCAGGGCTTGGATGAGTGGGTTGATACATCCCAAAAGCGGCATGGGAGGGGACCTTGAGCGTTGCATCATTGCTTGGGTGGGGTGGAGCCTTTGACTGATGAGACTCTATCCTCTGCTTCTGGACCGTTTATAGCCTCGAGGAGGAATATTGTCCCTGTGAGTGGCCCCAGGATGATGATTGGCTACCATTGCTGCAACCAGAGGAGCGCCGAGTGCCCTGCCCACAAAACCTTCTTGTGTTGGAAGACCCTCTCTGCACAAAAGGCTTGTTGGATAGCTGCCCAAGCGATTTGAGGGTGTCGTACTCTTCTTTGGCGCTTTTAAGAGCAACCTCAATCGCTTTACCGAACAGATCATTGGGTTCAATAGGCATGTTGAGTAACGTGACCTGTGTTTCAAGTTTAAAACCATATTGCCTAAGCCTGGCATGATGCTTAAGGAGCGTGCCTTCAGCTATAATACGGCCTGTATTGTCCGTGGCATCCAGGTTGTTCTGTAGGATACAGGTGGCTACCTGTTTGCCTTTGGTTACAGTCTTTATGAGCTGAGCTTGTAGGGGCTCTAGGACTGTTTCAATTTGTCTTAGCAGTTCATCACATTAATGGTGACTGTACCTAGCCAAAAGGGTAGTATTGTTGGCTATCCTAGTCTGATAGGCAGCAGAGGAAGCCACTTTCCTGCCAAAAGTATCAATCTTTTTACTTTCTTTATCCGGTTGGGTCTCTGCAGAGGCTAGAGGTGTGCCTGCCCCTTTTCTAGTTGTGGTAACAATCAGGGAGTCAGGTTTCAGCTTACCCCTGATGTATAGAGGGTCAGTAGGGGCTAGTCTGAGCACCTTATCGATGCAGGGATTGACCGCTTGAGTGAGGTTAGGCAAGAGGGTTGAATGCGTCTCTGAATAGATTGTAGGAGCGGAATGAATTGTGTTGCAGACTTCTTGTCTCCAAGAATGTCCTCCACAAAGTCCTTATCAACTTGGGCCTCCTGCCTGTCTATGTTGAAATGTTCGGCAGCCTTGAGGAGCAGCTTGTTGTATTGGAGCTGGTTGTTGACAGGAGAGATCTTGGTGTTCTGTGGACTAAATGACGTAGACGCCGTCATCATCATCGTAGAATTGGTCTTGGTCATCCTGGTCCTGATAATACTAGTTCCCTTGATCTCCTTGAGACCCGGGGTCAAGTGAACCTGAGGTGTCTACAAAATATAAGTCCTGAGACCGCTTGTTTGCTTGCTGAGTTGGGGGCTCACACGTGGGAGTCTGTTGAATCCCGTTTGTGCCCTCAGCGTCACTTAGGACACTGACATCACTGGAAGCTCCTACCACATCAATGGAGGCCTCAGCCTGCATGGCATGGGCGGCTTAGCATTTTTTTCTATTAATGTCTTGGAACGAAAGAGCTTGCAAGATTTGCAGTTGTTTTCTCTGTGATTCCGTGGGAGACAGTGGTTACACAGCGTGTGTATGTGGAGGCCCGGTGAGGCCTGTGAAGGCCGTGGTCGGTGTCCGTCGAGGCGATTGTTCAGTCATCGGCGATGGCCTCTTCCGTCAAACTCTGCTGCAGAATATCTTGCGTCAGGCGAGGTTAAAAAAGTAAGAAAGTCTAAGAGAAACTTTTTCTAATCTAAGGCATTAGCCTGAAGAACTCTGCAAAGTAGCGTCTGACTACGATAAAAATCTGAGGTACCTCGACACATGAAGGACCATGGGTACAATAGATGTCAACCTAGGGATAGTATTACTAACATGGCCAATCAATGTCCCTTTTCGAGTTTTGAAAACAAATAACTTAATACTCCACGACAAACACTAGATGTCGGCCTATGCATAGCATGTGATTTATGCAGATTCAAAAGGCTCCGAAATATACATATCCTTTCTTTGTCCCTCACTTGCTCTCTCTGTCTCCAGCACACACTCCAAACATTAGGAGATGTTATTTGTGAAAAATAAGAGGTTAAGTGTTTCTTACTGGACAGAACGTTCTTGAAGACGTCACCTTACCTGCTCATTTTGAACAATCAGAAAATAGTTCTTAGTTCTCGACTAATAAGGGAACAGGACACTAAACGTCCCGTAACCCGTGCATTAATAGTTGTGGACTGTAACCTCAAAATCAAAAAGGAAGTTGGTATATCTCCCTGCAGTCTAAATTTACGAATTTTCACAAGTGCCCCATCCCATTCCAGGGCTAAAATCAGTGGTAAAAGTGTACAAAGAAAAATAATGGAACTGTGACCACAGTGGAGCGGGAGGGGGGTATGGAGGGTGGGAGCATAGTGTAAAATATAACAAGGTATTGTGGCTGGGTGGGGTGACAGCAAAGAGGGTGGAATTGGCAAAAGGAGGCGGTGCCCCTGTAATGATTTTCTTTTTTTCAGTCTGTCAGTGGGAGCATTTATATTTTGCCTAGGGTCACTGATCATAACTCCACTAGAACCCACACTGTAAATTTATCTGAACAAATGCTACTTCTTCAGGCGCCTGGAACTAAAAAGCTTGTTTGGCATGAACAGACTTTGGTAGTTTATTTCAAATCTGGGGTCCCAAGATTGAACATCTCATCTCCTCTTGCCTGACTGTGAGTTTTTGAGTCTGTGATCCTCCAAAGAGCGAAGGTTCCATCCTGGGATAAACTGTATGATACTATCCTAAAAGTAGGGAGGAGAAGCCCCATGGATACATTTGAAAAGGATGCAAAGAATGTTAAACTGAATTCTATACTCTATTGGAATCCACAGCCAGTTCCTATGAACAGCTTAGACATCCAGAAATCAGTCAGGTTTTAGCCACCTGGAGTCTGCGGATATGTATTATTGAAGTACCCCCCCACCAAAGAGTCAAAGTGACTAGTCACTAAGGCACCTACTACAACTTTACACTTGTCGAGAAGCAAGAATGGGCAAATCCTATGTAGCCATCTGATGTTCTCCCTTGTGAACGGCATCTACCTTTAAAAACAATATTTTATTAGCATTTATCCTGAGATAACTTCACAAGTTTTCCAAATATCAGGGGAGATGGAGTGTGTTAGTATTAGCAGGACCCCCTCCATCTTCCCCTCGATAAAGTGGAGCCAGCTAGAGTCCATCCAATCTATGTCATTTAGGCTTCATAAATGCACGGTCAGATTTCAGTTTAACTGCAAGCGCCATAGTATGGTGAAGTAGTATGGTAAAGTGAAACAGTCTTCCGAAAAGGTGAAAATGTTTAAAAAACGAGTGCCACTGTTAACAGTAAAAAATAAAAGTAGAAGAACTCCGCTCCCAGGCGTTCCAGAACAAATACATGATCAACACTTAAAACATTTGCATAGACAAATATAGAATGCACATTATAAATGAAAGGACGGGTCTTGATTTAGTGCCATGCTGCAGGCAAAAAAAGACCAAAGGGGAGCAGAGATAAAGCAAACACAGAGATCCCGTCATTCACGTGAGCCCTTCAGAAAGAAGTCAGGACAATGGTAGAAAGATGATTGGCTTTGCAGACGAAAAGACAGATGCAATTAATATGGGAATAAAACAGCACACCTCATGGGGTTTGTAAGCCTAAAATGAATCAATGCATTGATGTTAACAACGGATACACGCATCATTTGCAATATACCGCATTATTCAGAATCCTTTTCCTCCAGAAGACCAAACAAAATTGCACTGCAAGTCCAGGTCCAGATTTCCATTGCACACACTTTCAATTACATCGAATGAGAGGGAATCCCATGTGACAATACTAACGTTGATTAGCTTATTCAAGTAAACCGTATCAGTCCTTAGTGGGTTTTCAGGCATATTTTCCTACTATGCCAAATGTGGCACAATGCTAGACTTCATGGTTCAGCATTCGAGTGTGCCATTTACACCAGGGACAGACCATTTCTACCAGTATGTCATTAATATTCAGAACATAAGCACAGTGTACACAGTACAATTGGAACAGAGGAAGAAAACGTGCACATCTGCTCTTAGCCAACATAAATGCAAAATCCAGACCGGTGTGTACCGTTGTCCATTGTTACATAGTATTGTTGCACAGTAGTATTTGCATAATTTAATTGCATAGACAGTGGTTTAAAACAATGTTCTCAACTGAACTCCAGTCATTTCTATTAGAAATTGAAGGACGGGGATTGTGTCTCAAGTATACTGTGATATTTTCTGCAATATGTAGCAGTGTACTGTAGAATATTACGAAACTGTACTATTATTTGTAGTAAGTACTGTAAATGGTGTACACACTGCATTATCTGTACAGCAGTATAGTATATATTAGAGTGCTCTACAATTTTTAAAGCTAAACTGTAGCAATGTCTAGTAACAACTGAAGTGCATGAGTTGTATCTCTAGTACACTGTGATATATTCTGCAGTATATAATTATCTCAAATCATCTACAATTCAGGAGATCCTTAAATACTCTTCTCTTTTAGGCCACAGTGTTTAGCTACGTGTGTTCCCAGCGCCAAGATACCTCTGGGTGAAAGTGTGCTATATAAACTCTGATAGCGTAACATAACCAATATATAGTAGTGCAGAATACTACAAAGTGTATAATTCTTAGCAATTAATACTTTAGTGCATGGTTTCCACACTGTGATCTACGTACAAATGTAAAATATATATTAGGGTGTAGTACAGTTTTTGCAACTAAACTGCCCTACTATTTAGTAGAAACCTTATTTCACGCAGTGATTCCCTAGTAAACTGCACTGTAGTCTGCAGTTTAAGGTAGAGCACAGCAAAGTACTGCAGAAGTGTGCAGCAAATGCTGTAGTTAATACTTCTCAGTGCAGTGTTACTTCATGCAGTGCATACTGTAGTTTCAACAGCAGTCACATCAAATTGCCGCCAGAGCGATAGCTCAGTTCAACACTTTACCCTCTGCAATAGTGCACTGTCATGCGACATGAGCTCAGAAACTCGGTCGAGCAGGCCCAGTCCTTCAGCCTTGCAACATCAATATATTTAGTACTACGTGCGGGTAATAGTAATGACACCAATGAATGCAGCTCTTAGAAACAGATTGGCATGAAGTGCAAAATAAATCATCAATCATCAGTATTACCAGAAAGTGATATTGTGTTGTAAATCCTCTTATTCCACCATTGTTATTCACAGATATTACCGTTTCCAATGAAAGACTGGCAATAAATATCCTAAAGCTGGGCTGAGAGAGTGCTAATTAGTGAATTGAAAAGTGGATGAGGAAGTCTGGATTCTGGTGTGCACCATAACATGGTAAAACCTAAGTATGTGCTACAAATTGAAGTGGGTAATTTAGAGAAATGCATCCCCAAAGAAATATACGTTTGGATTGCATCTGTTTTCTGCATGTAAAATTCCATCGAAATTAATCTAATTTGACATGAGTTGCTTGCCGAATTAAGTGACCCTTAATAGGCGTTAAAATGATATAGAGCAACATGTTTCTCATTATATTACGTAAAGTGTCACACTAAAATAGATAGGAAAACTTATAATGAAGTAACTAGAGTAGAATGTGAGCTTTTAAATGGTAGTTCCAAGTAACTCTTTTCATAACTTTATTTTGGAGAGAAATCTCTCAATATAGGATGCAAGGGGGTCTTGGATGGTGTGTAGATTGCTATGACGACTATTTGTATAGGTTAGCCATATTTAATTCTGGGTAAACAACTGCTTCTCTGTGCTCCTCACACTCGTAAAAAAAAAATGTTCTGGCAGGGACATCAGTCCACCAAATTGCCAGGGTAGTGCAAATTATACAGCTGATGACATAATGGGAAGTAACATCTCATGACCTTTGACAGGGTGTGTCACTGGATGTATTGTCACGTGAACTTAGACCGTGATGTTATCACTGTTATCACTGGAAAACATATAACTTCTTTTGTTGTCTATGTTTTTCATTCTATGAATTAAATCCACATTGTCAGCTTTCAAATACTTGTACATTCTTAATTTCTAGGCATGTGCTTTCCGTTGCCTTGATCTCTTCATTATGCAAGGGCAGGGGCGTTGCTAGGGGGGGCTAAAGGGGCTATAGCCCCTGATCTTTTGGTTGTAGCCCCGGATAGAATCTCAGGAGCTGCAGCCAAAAGGCTTGCTAGCCCCCAGTCCCAACAGTTCTGACATCAGCTTAGCCCCGGGTCTTTTCCAGACCTAGCAACTCCCCTGTGCAAGGGAGTATACCCCATGCTATGAGAAGAGGCCCATCCAGTCAACTTGGTTTCTTTGCAATCTTGGACTGACACGGACTTTTAGCTTTGAAATTCACTGTAGACATATGGGGAATGTTCTTTGAAAAACATTTCAAGTACTGAGTCACATCATTTTTTTTGGACAACTGCATGTAGCACGTAATGGTCATTTTAGGTATGCTATTGATATACTGTGCTCAAGGTAAAGAGAAAGCAATGATAGGTTCGGGCAGGCCTATCATAATGGCCGCACACCTGAAAAAGAAAGTAAACACAGCTCTTTACATTCCTGACACTGTCTCTGAAACATCGAAGCCAGGGGCCTGAAGGGCAATGCCAGTGGTACCACAAGAGCAGCCATGGCTATCAGCTGCTACCTCTGGCAACCCTGGGATGACGTCAGATTGTACAATGCACGTTTTGTGTCATCCCTATTAAACTGTTCTGCCTCCCTGCCAAACCACAGCCTGATTTCTGCAAGCAATCTCAACTGGACTTCACACAGCATCAGGTACAATGTACTACATATATCTACCCCACTGCTAAATTTAAATTTGGGAGTACGTCTACTCTTACCCTTTGAGAAATGTCCAACAGAAAAAAAAGGTTTATCCCAAGGCTGGTCTCTTTGTCATCACTTAAATAGACATATCATTGCTTAATCACTTCTCCAGTATGTAGAGTTGGATAGATCTAGGTTACAGTGGGTTCATAATCACTCCTGAAATGTATTGCGACATTTAAAAAGGGATGGCGATATGACAACATGGCGACGTGTTAGTCCTTTCTAGATTTGAAAGGAAAGCACTTGATTTAATTCTGTAAACTACATGCCAGGACCCGCAGAACTACTAGCTAGCACCCCAATCGTATTTTCAGGACGTCCCCCCTTCTTGTCATTTTGAAAGAAGTAGATAGGATACAGCAGAATATTAACGCCACCGGGATGAAGCGTTCCCTTTTCGATCGCAGGGCTAATTCAATTTAGCTAATTAATGCTACCGGGATGCAAATCAATTTAAAAGGGCATCGCCTGTAGCACATAGTCACACCCTCGTAGTCGAACACCAAACCAGCACTTCAAATGACAGGGCATGTTACAGCTATCCATTATGAATAGAGCGTCCTCTCTGACCACGGCTCCTCCGTGTATTTTCTTATCTCACCTGCTTCAAGTAGTAAGCAAAACATCTGCGTCATATGTTTTTATGGACGCTCTAAACAAATCCCCTATCATCAGCGTATAATAGTTGCATACATTGATCATAATTAATACGAAATGGGCATACATAGCTCATTCTCTGGATCTCTCCTCGATTCACACGTCGCATGGTCCTTTTTTTCTTCCAGATTTCAGCACTGTGGTCCCGTTTGAAAACTTTCCCTCGAATACTCATGGTGCCGGGTGGCTTGGCAGGGGCGCGAGTGGGTCGTTCAAATCGAACTCTATCATTCACGTTTGGAGCAGCGAGGCTTCAGGCAACTACATTTTACTGGTTGCAGACTTTGAAAGGGAAGTACATCACACGAGAAAAAAAATGATACATCAGAAAGGAAGAGAAAACCAGTAGGTCTGGCCGTGGCTTCCTGTGAGCACATCTATGGTTAAAAAAGCACGCCATCGTGCACATCATAAAACAGGAACTGTTCTACTGAATAAGAGCACGTGTTTCTGCTTTGGTATTACATAGGCAGAGTCGTCTGTATGGCGCATGCAGAAATGTAAAAACAATAAACGTTACATGTTAATACTTAACAAGGAAACAATGTTAACATGTTGGCCGTAACTAAATCAATTACGGTATTAAAAAAAGTAAGGAGGGTAGAAGTTACAGAAGACAAGAAAACATATCAGAGAATTCGAAATGCAACTGCATTAGGAAATGAAAGCATTTTGAGGATGTCTATGTAGCCCTGTCGCCTACTCATAGTGTGCAACCTCAAAGGACATGCACAATTAGACTCACAGGATGAGGCACAGAGAGCAAGCAAAAAGAACCTCCTGCAAAGGATGACAGCAGCAGAGAGGAGGGGAAATGCACAGCGCAGAAGTAGACTTTAGGGCAGTTTTGTAGCCAATTTGGTGGCCAGCGCGAAACAGTAGAATGCACCCCACCGCACCCACCTGCATATGTCAATCCCAAATTGCACCTCTGTGTCCCCAACACAAGCTCTCAATATCAATACACACTACTCTGCTATTGAAAATGGTTCCATTACACTGTAATTCAAGTATTTTACAGAAGAAATGAGATATATTTATTTTGACACGTTTAAAAAGAATAAAGTCAACTTAAAATAATACAGTTTCCGACTTTACACCAAATAAAAATCACTACAATATTGTGAACTCGCCACAAATCAACCAGCAATCCGAATTTTCCCTGACTGTAAGAATCTCGCTACTTGTTCTCACGCAAGAATTCAAGTGGCCTCATGAGGGGTAAAAATGCAGTGGTAACAGCGCTGCTGCCACATTACCACTTTGCCCAATCCGGAGTTTGGCCAGAAAGTTGATTTACCTCCAGCTTGAGCTAGTGGTTAATCTTGCCACTTTCCACCTATTTGCGGTGCAATTAATTCCCACCCCCCCTCCCCGCAAATCAGGATCCTGCGCTAACTGCACCATACCCATTTGTGGCAATGCTATTAGCCTTGGACGGTATCCCAGTGCATTTACTGCCATGTTACTGCCCAAACCCCTGCTGGGGCCCAAAGCAACTTTCACATACATGTGTATTCAGAAAACAGCTTTGTTAAAGGAACCTTATGGTTAAGTTGCACTAATAAAAACCTATGAAATTCAGTGAAAAGACTTAGTTAAGGGGCGTTATGGTTACAAGTAAAACCGTAAAACCCCCAGAAATGTGCCAGTTATGGTAAGCTAAGCAACCATAACTCACGCCACCACCTAAGACTAACACCCAGGACATCAAAGATGACATCGTAAGTCATTTTTCACTGAATTTCATATGTTTTATCAATGCACCCTAATTTGCTACAACTTCCAAATATTATACTTAACCCCAATACAGCAGCATTGTTGGCCTTTCTAGAAAGTGTTACCTTAAAACTGTGCCCTTCCCCACCTTCTAGTATTTTTTTTACACTTCTATGAACTTTCTGCAACTTTTTGCACCTTTTTTTATTTGTCGATGTTTGCGAACGTCCGACGTCATCGCAGACTTTCCGGACAGTGTTGCACGGCGTGATGACATGTTTGCGAACAGGTCCACATGTCACAAACGGGTCTGTGCTTCGCAAATAGTTCAAATACTGTATTTTCAGCTGATCTAGGACATTTCAAGCTGAATATGAACCCTTCCTCAGCTCCTAGACTTATTCTTACTGATTTTCGCTATGTACTAATGACGCAATGCTTTAATGTTATTCCCAGGAAATAAAGAACCTGTATGCTTGCACACAAACCTGCTTAACACACCACGGATCTTCTGATTTTATTTTCTATGTGTATTGTTGCAATGAAAAATGTGATGGTGTATTTATTAGTACAGTTTTAAAATCACGCATGGTGTAGGTTTTGATACCTTTTATTGAACTAACTGAAAAAATTACACAGAGATTGAACAAAGCATTAGCGTTCGAAGTTCCACAGACTTCATCAGACGTTCGAGATGACTTGATTCTAATTTGTATCTGTAAGCATAGTGTTTAGAATGTAATTAAGTGACTTAGCTGCACCCTCGTATGACATTCACACATTTGTATGACAATGATGTTGTCTTGAAAATGTATTAGAGGCATTTTTTACTAGGAACTTGTTTTGTTTTCGTCATTTTTTTCCCCCAAGTTTTGACTTCTCTGCACTTTTCAATTCAGATCATTGTTTTTTTTGTTTACAATTTTCAAGGTGGTGTCTTTTTTCAGGATAACGGCCTCTTCGTTTTGGTTTAAGGTTATAGCATGTCACACTGCTATATTTCATAAAGGAATGTCATGTCTCATTATTAAATCAAAGTGGGTGATTCTTTCTTCGGGTGGATTGCTAAAGGCGTTGATTAAGCGTCACTCCATTCTTTTGTCACTGTGTTGGGGCTGTGCATTGGGGTAAAAGGAAATGCCCTCAATTTTTCAGCGAAAGGAACACACCGCTCACTTACAGACTGGGCCATTCGTAGCTCTTCATATATGCGGGGCTGTTCCGCTTGCCACAAGAGGACCTGTTTACATTAAAGGTGCCGGTCTTTACAGGAAGCACAGCAGACCAGGCAGAGAGGCCAGAGGGTACTCTACCAGCACGAATGAGGGTCGTGTCCATGCGCCTTCAGAAGAGAAAGCCCATAGGCGACACCATTTATTCACTTAGTAGTTCTGGGAAAGGTGTCACAAGTCACACCCAGAGGCAAGGGGTTTATAGTGCAGATAGCTTCATGGTCACAGGGAGCCTGTCATGCCTGCCTATGCTTTCCCCACAATAGAGTCATTTGCGCATTTCATTCTTTTTCATTGCTGTACATACTTGGCTCCATGAGATAAAAGAGAAAGAGAAATTGCCTGTGAATTGGCGATAGAGGGCTTTATTTCTAGTTTGGTGGTAATTCTGCTCCCACCTACCTTGTTTGCCATCACTACCAGTCAGTCCGGTGGACTTACCACTAGATTATGAGTATGGCAATATTGGTGTTAGTCCGCATTTTTAGAGTCCAGCAGACTCCATTTGGATTTTAAAGAATTTACAATGAGAAGAAATGTCACTGTGGTAAATCCTTCAATATTTGGTGATGAAGTGTACGAGTTAATTTTGGCAATATACTGGGAGGTGGGAATCCGCCATTTATTTATTTAGCATTTGTTAGGCGCCTATACAACACAATGGTGTTTCCAGGTGCCACAAGACAAAGTGGGGAGGGAACAAGGATAGTAAATAACAATGGCAAAACAGTAAGTATACAATCGTGGTCCTACTAGGCCTTGTGAAATTCGGACATGCAAGTGCAGTGAACAGAAGTGCAGGCGCAAGGGAAGGAAGGGGAGGAGTAAAGTATGGGCAAGTGGTGGTGGGAGCCCGGGAGGGAAGTGCTAAGGGGTGCCAAGGGAGGAGGCCGCTGGCTAAGTGCTAAGGTGGAGGAATCCCAAGGGTGAGATGCACAGTCTCCAGGCAGGGGGCCCACAAGGGCATTGCTAAGGGGGTGAGCGGGCTGGTGTTGACTGGGCAGAGGGCCTGGTAACCTGTGTGATTCACGAAGGACCAGTCCACTAGTCTCAGCGGCAGTGGGGTGATTAGCAGGGTAGAGAAAGAAGGAAGAAGGTAGAGAAAAGCAAGGTTTTGAGAAGAGTCTGGAATTTAAGGAGGTCTGGCTCAAGTCTGAGAGGGGCAGGGAGGCTGTTCCAAAGAGATGCACTAGCCGAAGAGAGAGACCTGCCCCCCACTCTCTTTTTGAAGAGGCGTTTGACAAGCAGAGAGTTGGAGTTAGAGGAGCAGAGGGCTCTAGCAGGGAAGTATTTAGGGAGAGAAAGTTGGAGATAGCGTGACCCAGGCCCCAGAAAGCCTTGCGAGTGATGCAGAGGCTCTTGAATTTGATCTTTGTGGCCATCGGGAGCCAGTGGAGAGATTTTAGGGCTGGAGAGATACAGTTCCTGGGCTTGAGGACAAGGATCATTTTACCTCCAAAGTCAGAACTCTGGTATGTGATAAAACTAATGGTAATTCTGTTACTGCCCAAAAGAGTAGTGGGAATAAAATGACCAACAAGCTCGCAATGAGGACCATATTATGCCAATAATCAAGATGGAAGCTGTCCAAATGCGGAAACTGGACAATCAGGTAAACAAAACAAAGGCCTATCCATTTCTGGATCAATTCCTATATTAGTTCCCAAATGTAAAGAGAAATATTTTTAACAATGCAGGGACATTTTAATTAACAAATAAAACCGGTCAGTTTCAAATATATTTATTCACGCAGTACAGCTACTTAAAATATTGGAAGCTGCTATGACCAAAGGAATCCAACACCACCTAAATGCACATTATTAATGTCATTTTGTATCCAATTGCATATAATAGTAAAATGAATAAACATATAGTGTACAAATCAGTATCTGGACAATGTGAATACATTCCAACATGGTCACCATGGTTCCAGAAGTTACTTTCACTTTTCTCTTTGGCAGAGCAGCATGATAAGCACAAAAGAAAGTGAGTGTGCAGCCAGCGATAGGAGGCTGATCGTATCGGGGAAAATGGCACATAGAGTTTCAGCCAAGAATTTACATTTTGAAGACACATACTGTATTGTGTTTAAAGACTATATAACTATAAATGTGTTTAGTCTCATGCTACATTATTAAACACTTTGAGTAAAACCAACATATCAATGAGTACAAAAACCTAGAAAAACTAATAATTTTCTTCCATCTCTTCACACTGACATGTTTCAATTAACTCTTGGAACATCCTCAGTGGGATACATGTTAAAAGTGATAGGGTGAATACCTAAAATTTATATTTATTTAACATTTGTATTGCGCGCCAAGCCCTGAGGCATCGGGGTGCTGGCTACATGGATAGCATGTGGAGCAAGAGGGTTACAGAGATGCAAAATTACAGCAATACAGTTACAGAGATACAGAAGTGTAGAGAGAGATACATACAGAGAAACTGGTACATGAGGAGATATCAATGGGTAGGGAGAAACCTACAAACAAGAAATCCCACAGAGATGATAATGGTATAAAAAGTATGCAATTATATTGTAATGGCAACTATTTAGGCTCAACTTGTTTAGTTCTCTATTCAATTCCTTTTACCAACTATTCGGTAGTCAGAGCCTCAACTCTTAAACAGTGTACCTGTTCTCTAGTTTAGGAGTGAAACTGAAAGGTTACACAACATTGCCTGCTAACGTACAGAACATATTCAGATTGCTTCAATTGGCATAAAAAGAAACAAAAGGGGAACATGCTAATGTAAACAATTCCTCAGTCGAAATATATCACCACCTAAAAACATTAGAATTATTTTAAATTCAACCCTCTAAGTACTTACTTAATCTTCTGAAATATTGTCGGCCTAACGAACTAGCCTGTAACAAAACACCAAAAGTGCCTACTTTCAAAGCAGCATAGCCAACTCAGAGAGTTTTTCAAAGGAATTGTTCTACTTCTTCGGTGAGTTTCTACTTCCATACTAGGCTATTTTCTCTGTGATCCCTTCATAGAAACTCTTGAGAAATTAATGTACGATTTTCAACAACAGCAGAGTATCTGTGAGCAGCACTGTCTCAACCTCCCCTTACTCATCAGCAGATCTTCACTACCATTCATATCCTCGTTGGGAAACGATTCTCTCAACCTTTCACTAGCTCGCTGTTCCAACTGTGGCTCACATTTGCCTGTCAAATGCTGTAATGCCACATTATAGCCTTAATCTACATCCTGGAACCCGTTTTTTGCAGTGCAATATCTTAGAATGGTGTCTTACCCCTTCATGGCTGCATTCTAATCTTTCTTCACTGTTTATAGTGGTTTGCATTGGTATCCCGCAATACTCAGAATATTGATGAAGGTATAACTATGACTATGATTAGGTGATGGTCTTCTTGGGAGCAGATAAAAATAACTGCCATCCAAATTTCTCTGTTTACTACAACTAAAAAACTGCCATGAGGAATGCAAAAAAAAGAGATTTCAAGGAGACACTGGTCAAAGCAGAAAAGACAGAGTGACCAGCATGTAAACATGACCCTACACTTCAATCGAAACGGGCTAAAACCACTGTTGTTGATGCATCCCTATTATTGAGGTAAAATAAAGCATGACCCATCTGGAAGCAGTGAGATTGTCTTGGTAAGATTGTTTGTAGAATTGTTATAACCCATATTTCAGATAACCAGCACAGCACTGCATCTAGGAAAAGACAGCAGGTCTAAGAAAGGGATTGGTTCATTTCTGTCTTTCCTTCTTCACGGTCAGTAATACATAAATGATCAGGAAACATCAATTCAAGTGTTAAAAATGGGATGCAATGCCAATCATATTTGACTGCCCTTGTTGATTATATGTGCTTGGGAAATCTACCAGCTTACAACCATAACGAAAGCAAGTGTATATAGTGCAAGAGGCATGTTGGAAAAGCTAAGCAAATTTGCAAAGCAAAAGATATGCCGCAATCCACCATTGCAGATACCAAGTGTTACTGCAAACCCCAAAATCACACTTTGTTGTACCTTTGTATGGGTGTCATAAAGACCTAATATCGAGGACCACCTCTAAAACCCACTGCCAGAAACGTGTGCTGGTGTTAGCCAGAACCAGGAAGTCGTCACAGCAAGGAGCATGCAGGGGCCGAGGAGAACACTTAGAGGGGACCAGATTCCTGCAGATGTCACAGGCATAGTAGAGCGGTGGGTGTAGAAGCTGCTTGAGCTAGACCCCCCCCAACCGATCATGCCTGGGTGGTGTGGAAGGGGAAGGTGTGTTTGGGACAGTGAACCCCCATGTTGTTACACAAAACCCACCTCCATTAAAGACTGATCCAAATCTGCAGTAAAAAAAGCAGTTTTAATTCTGGTGTGCAGCCTTCCGTGGGCAGATTTTACAAGTATGACCCTCAAGAATGCCAACCTCACACCCCTACTTCACCCTCTAAACAGAAGGCAGATGCTGGTTTTCGGTAGGAGGATGGTGTGTTATTTATATAGCACTTTTGCCTTTTGCCAAAAGGTTTTACATTGAACACATATTTAATGTTAAACATATATATATATATATATATATATATATATATATATATATATCAATGAAAACATGTTGTTAAAGGGACGTTATGGTTAAGTTGCGCTACTAAAAACCTATGAAATTCAGTGAAAAAACTTTGTTAAAGGGACGTTATGGTAAAGTTGCGCTACTAAAAACCTATGAAATTCAGTGAAAAAACTTGGTCAAAGGAACGTTATGGTTCCAAGTAAAACCAAAAAACCCTTGAAATTCGCCAGTTATGGTAAGCTAAGCAACCATAACTCGCGCCACCACCGTGCACTGCTAAGACTAACACCCAGGACATCAACGATGACATCACAAATGTCATTGATGACATCACTGATGACATCACATGTGTATGTACTTTTCATGAACTATGTGTACAAGGGATTCTTATTATAATGTTGCGAAACAAGTGTCAAGGATCATTGCAATAAATATCATACCCTAATTAGTGCATTGAAGGATGCATTGATATAAATAGCATTCTATTATGGGGTTTTATCTAGTATACTAAGCTACTGATACAGAAACATAACATGGTGTGCAGTGTACAAGATGAAGGTATAATATTCGTAATGTTAATATGTTGAATAATGAAATGATAATTGTTTTCTTAATAGATTTTTGTGTACTGTGAAATATGTAATACGTAGCTAATAAAACATTACTATAGACAAAACACAAAGACACAAGAACACATACCAATATGGGTATATACAGGGAAAGTGAAGTTAGCAAAAAAGCACAAGTAATAGCAGAAACAATTCATAACTTAACTGATTATTTTCATGCAAATAAATGATTGCTCTGTTTCAAAGCTGCTATTCACCCTATGTATATGTATCACTTGATGTGATTGGACCCACAGGGAAAGTACAGCCATAAAAAAAAACAACAGAACTATCAGAAAGTGCTCATAAGTCTATTGATTATCTTTATGCACAAAAAGGATTGCTGTCTTTCAAGCTTGTGTCTTCCCGTATGTATATGTTTCATATGATGTGACTGGACTCTAACAGAATTACTGTAAGAACCTACTTGAAGGATACGTCTACAAATAAAATAAAATGTTTAGTTTCTGACTGTTACTGAAGAAAACCATGTGGCCTAGATATGCCAGCAAAAGAAAAAAGAGTGAGCCGGACATGTGATGTCATCAGTGATGTCATCAATGACATTTGTGATGTCATCTTTGATGTCCTGGGTGTTAGTCTTAGCAGTGCACGGTGGTGGCGCGAGTTATGGTTGCTTAGCTTACCATATCTGGCGAATTTCAAGGGTTTTTCGGTTTTACTTGGAACCATAACGTTCCTTTGACAAAGTTTTTTCACTGAATTTCATAGGTTTTTAGCAGCGCAACTTAACCATAACGTCCCTTTAACAAAGTTTTTTCATTGAATTTCATAGGTTTTTATTAGTGCAACTTAACCATAACGTCCCTGTAACATTTTTTTTTTACTAAATTTTAAAGGTTTTTATTAGTACAACGTGACCATAACATCCTTTTCAATAGATGAAGACCACTAACATCTTATGTCCTCAAAGTGGGAATGCCGGGTGGTAAAAAAACCAAAAAGATTTTCCTTCCTACGCCGGGACGCCTGCGGCGTCTCGGTGTAGGAAGGAAAATCTTTTACCAAGATGGCCACCATGGAAAGGGAAGGCGGGGTGTATAAAGAACACAACGGCGCATGAGCGGGGTTGGCGGGGCATAGAGGAGACACATGGGCATGAGCGGGGGTGAGAGGGAACAGGGTACAAACGGGGCATGAGCAGGGGGTGGGGGGGAAAAGGAAGGAAACACAGGGCATGAGCGGTGGTGGGGGGAACACGAGAGAGACACGGGGCATGAGCAGCGGGTGGGGAGGAACATGAGGGAGACACGGGGTATGAGCAGGGGGTGGGGAGGAACACGAGGGAGACAAAAGGGCATGAGCGGGGGGTACAGGGCACATACGGGACATGAGCGGGGGTGGGGAGGAAAGGAGAGAGACAAGGGGCATGAGCAGGGGGTGGGGGGAACACGAGGGAGACACGGAGCATGAGCGGGGGGTGGGGGCTAACACGAGGGAAACACGGGGCATGAGTGGGGGTGGGGGGAACACGAGGGAGACACGGGGCATGAGCAGGGGGTGGGGGGCAACAGGAGACAGACACGGGGCATGAGCAGGGGGTGGGGGGCAACAGGAGACAGACACGGGGCATGGGTGGGAGCAAGAGGAGACAGACACGGGGCATGAGCGGGGGGTGGGCGGAACAGGAGACAGACACGGGGCATGAGCGGGGGGTGGGGGGTACAGAAGACAGCCACGGTGCATGAGCCGGGTAGTGGGGGCAACAGGAGAGAGACATGGGGCATGAGCGGGGGGTGGGAGGCTACAGGAGACAGACATGGGGCATGAGCAGGGGGTGGGGAGCAACAGAAGAGAGACACAGGGCATGAGCGGGGGGGTGGGGGTACAGGAGACAGACACGGGGCATGAGCGGGGGTGGGGGGCAACAGGAGAGAGACACGGGACATGAGCGGGTGGGGGGAAAAGGAGACAGACACGGGGCATGAGCAGGGGGGGCAACAGGAGACAGACATGGGGCATGAGCGGGGTGGTGGGGGGTACAGGAGACAGACACGAGCATGAGCGGGGGTGGGGGGTACAGGAGACAGACACGGGGCATGAGCAGGGGGTGGGGGGCAACAGGAGAGAGACACGGAGCATGAGCGGGGGGTGGGGAGAACAGGAGACAGACACGGGGCAACAGGAGAGACATGGGACATGAGCGGGTGGGGGGAACCGGAGACAGACACGGGGCATGAGCGGGGGGGCAACAGGAGACAGGCACAGGGCATGAGCAGGCAGTGGGGGGTACAGGAGACAGACATGGGGCATGAGCCGGGGGTGGGGGGCAACAGGAGAGAGACACGGGGCATGAGCGTGGGGTGTGGGGAACAGGAGACAGTCACGGGGCATGAGCGGGGGGTGGGGGGAACAGGAGACAGACACGGGGCATGAGCGGGGGGTGGGAGGAACAGGAGAAAGACACGGGGCATGAGCAGGGGGTGGGGAGAACAGGAGACAGACATGGGGCATGAGCGGGGAGTGGGGGAAGGGGAGAGACACACGGGGTGTGAGCGGGGGTGGGGGGAGGGAGAGAGACACACGGGGGGTGGGCGGGGTGGGTGGGAGGTCGAGAGACACACGGGGGGTCGGCGGGGTGGGTGGGAGGCTGAGAGACACACGGGGGGTGGGCGGGGTGGGCGGGAGGGGGGAAGACACGGGGCAAGAGCGGGGGTGGGCGGGAGGGGGAAAGACACGGGGCAAGAGCGGGGGTGGGCGGGAGGGGGAAAGACACGGGGCAAGAGCGGGGGTGGGCGGGAGGGGGAAAGACACGGGGCAAGAGCGGGGGTGGGCGGGAGGGGGAAAGACACGGGGCAAGAGCAGGGGTGGGCGGGAGGGGGAAAGAGACACGGGGCAAGAGCGGGGGTGGGCGGGAGGGTGAAAGAGACACAGGGCAAGAGCGGGGGTGGGCGGGAGGGGGAAAGAGACACGGAGCAAGAGTGGGGGTGGGCGGGAGGGGGAAAGAGACACGGGGCAAGAGCAGGGGGTGGGCGGGAGGGGGAAAGAGACACGGGGCAAGAGCGGGGGTGGGCGGGAGGGGGAAAGAGATACGGGGCACGAGCGGGGGTGGGCGGGAGGGGGAAAGAGACACAGGGCAAGAGCGGGGTGGGCGGGAGGGGGAAAGAGACACGGGCCAAGAGCGGGGGTGGGCGGGAGGGGGAAAGAGACATGGGGCAAGAGCGGGGGTGGGCGGGAGGGGGAAAGAGACACGGGGCAAGAGCGGGAGTTAGGCGGGAGGGGGAAAGAGACACGGGTCAAGAACGGGGGTGGGCGGGAGGGGGAAAGAGACACGGGGCAAGAGCGGGGGTGGGCGGGAGGGGGAAAGAGACACGGGCCAAGAGCGGGGGTGGGCGGGAGGGGGAAAGAGACACGGGCCAAGAGCGGGGGTGGGCCGGAGGGGGAAAGAGACACGGGGCAAGAGCGGGGGTGGGCGGGAGGGGGAAAGAGACACGGGCCAAGAGCGGGGGTGGGCGGGAGGGGGAAAGAGACACGGGCCAAGAGCGGGGGTGGGCGGGAGGGGGAAAGATACACGGGCCAAGAGTGGGGGTGGGCGGGAGGGGGAAAGAGACACGGGCCAAGAGCGGGGGTGGGCGGGAGCGGGAAAGAGACACGGGGCAAGAGCGGGGGTGGGCGGGAGGGGGAAAGAGACACGGGCAAAGAGCGGGGGTGGGCGGGAGGGGGAAAGAGACACGGGCCAAGAGCGGGGGTGGGCGTGAGGGGGAAAGAGACACGGGGCAAGAGCGGGGGTGGGCGGGATTCGGAAAGAGACACGGGCCAAGAGCGGGGGTGGGCGGGAGGGGGAAAGAGACACGGGCCAAGAGCGGGGGTGGGCGGGAGGGGGAAAGAGACACGGGCCAAGAGCGGGGGTGGGCGGGAGGGGGAAAGAGACACGGGCCAAGAGCGGGGGTGGGCGGGAGGGGGAAAGACACACGGGCCAAGAGCGGGAATGGGCGGGATGGGGAAAGAGACACGGGCCAAGAGCGGGGGTGGGCGGGAGGGGGAAAGACACACGGGCCAAGAGCGGGGGTGGGGGGGTACAGGAGACAGACACGGGGCGTGAGCGGGGGTTGGGGGGCAACAGGAGAGAGACACGGGGCATGAGCGCGGGGTGGGGGGAACAGGAGACAGACACGGGGCATGAGCGGGGGTGGGGGGAACAACAGAGACAGACACAGGGCATGAGCAGGGGGTGGGGGGCAACAGGAGACAGACACAGGGCATGAGCGGGGGTGGGGGCAACAGGAGACAGACACGGGGCATGAGCGGGGGGTGGGGGGCAACAGGAGACAGACACGGGGCATGAGCAGGGGGTGGGGGGCAACAGGAGACAGACACAGGGCATGAGCGGGGGTGGGAGGAATAGGAGACAGACACGGGGCATGAGCGGGGGTGGGGAGAACAGGAGACAGACACGGGGCATGAGCGGGGGTGGGGAGAACAGGAGACAGACACGGGGCATGAGCGGGGGGTGGGGGGCAACAGGAGACAGACACAGGGCATGAGCGGGGGTGGGAGGAACAGGAGACAGACACGGGGCATGAGCGGGGGGTGGGGAGAACAGGAGACAGACACGGGGCATGAGCGAGGGGGTGGGGGGAGAACAGGAGACAGACACGGGGCATGAGCGGGGGTTTGTGGGGGGCAACAGGAGAGAGACACGGGCATGAGCGCGGAGTGGGGGGTACAGGAGACAGACACGTGGCATGGGTGGGAGCAAGAGGAGACAGACATGGGGCATGAGCGGGGGGTGGGGGGAACAGGAGACAGACACGGGGCATGAGTGGGGGATGGGGGTACAGAAGACAGACACGGGGAATGAACGGGGTAATGGGGGGCAACAGGAGAGAGACATGGGGCATGAGCAGGGGGTGGGAGGGGGTACAGGAGACAGACACGGGGCATGAGCAGGGGGGTGGGGGGCAACAGGAGAGAGACACGGGACATGAGCGGGTGGGGGAAACAGGAGACAGACACGGGCATGAGCAGGGCGGGCAACAGGAGACAGACATGGGGCATGAGCGGCGGGTTGGAGGGTGTACAGGAGACAGACACGAGCATGAGCGGGGGGTGGGGGGTACAGGAGACAGACACGGGGCATGAGCGGGGGTGGGGAGCAACAGGAGAGAGACACGGGACATGAGCGGGTGGGGGGAACAGGAGACAGACACGGGGCATGAGCAGGGGGGGCACAGGAGAAAGACATGGGGCATGAGCGGGGGGTGGGGGGGTACAGGAGACAGACACGAGCATGAGCGGGGGTGGGGGGTACAGGAGAATGACACGGGGCATGAGCAGGGGGTGGGAGGCAACAGGAGACAGACACGGGGCATGAGCGGGGGGTGGGAGGAACAGGAAAAACACACGAGGCATGAGCAGGGGGTGGGGAGAACAGGAGACAGACATGGGGCATGAGCGGGGAGTGGGGGAAGGGGAGAGACACACGGGGTGTGAGCGGGGGTGGGGGGAGGGAGAGAGACACACGGGGGTGGGCGGGGTGGGTGGGAGGTTGAGAGACACACGGGGGGTCGGCGGGGTGGGTGGGAGGCTGAGAGACACACGGGGGGTGGGCGGGGTGGGCGGGAGGGGGGAAGACACAGGGCAAGAGCGGGGGTGGGCGGGAGGGGGAAAGACACGGGGCAAGAGCGGGGGTGGGCGGGAGGGGGAAAGACACGGGGCAAGAGCGGGGGTGGGCGGGAGGGGGAAAGACACGGGGCAAGAGCGGGGGTGGGCGGGAGGGGGAAAGAGACACGGGGCAAGAGCGGGGGTGGGTGGGAGGTGGAAAGAGACACGGGGCAAGAGCGGGGGTGGGCGGGAGGGGGAAAGAGACATGGGGCAAGAGCGGGGGTGGGCGGGAGGGTGAAAGAGACACGGGGCAAGAGCGGGGGTGGGCGGGAGGGGGAAAGAGACACGGGGCAAGAGTGGGGGCGGGCGGGAGGGGGAAAGAGACACGGGGCAAGAGCGGGGGTGGGCGGGAGGGGGAAAGAGACACTGGGCAAGAGCGGGGGTGGGCAGGAGGGGGAAAGAGACATGGGGCACGAGCGGGGGTGGGCGGGAGGGGGAAAGAGACACAGGGCAAGAGCGGGGTGGGCGGGAGGGGGAAAGAGACACGGGGCAAGAGCGGGGGTGGGCGGGAGGGGGAAAGAGACACGGGGCAAGAGCGGGGGTTAGGCGGGAGGGGGAAAGAAACACGGGGCAAGAGCGGGGGTGGGCGGGAGGGGGAAAGAGACACGGGGCAAGAGCGGGGGTGGGCGGGAGGGGGAAAGAGACACGGGCCAAGAGCGGGGGTGGGCGGGAGGGGGAAAGAGACACGGGCCAAGAGCGGGGGTGGGCGGGAGGGGGAAAGAGACACGGGGCAAGAGCGGGGGTGGGCGGGAGGGGGAAAGAGACACAGGCCAAGAGCGGGGGTGGGCGGGTGGGGGAAAGAGACACGGGCCAAGAGCGGGGTGGGCGGGAGGGGGAAAGATACAGGGGCCAAGAGAGCGGGGGTGGGCGTGAGGGGGAAAGAGACATGGGCCAAGAGCGGGGGTGGGCGGGAGGGGGGAAAGAGACACGGGGCAAGAGCGGGGGTGGGCGGGAGGGGGAAAGAGACACGGGGCAAGAGCGGGGGTGGGCGGGAGGGGGAAAGAGACACGGGCCAAGAGCGGGGGTGGGCGGGAGGGGGAAAGAGACACGGGCCAAGAGCGGGGGTGGGCGGGAGGGGGAAAGAGACACGGGGCAAGAGCGGGGGTGGGCGGGAGGGGGAAAGAGACATGGGCCAAGAGCGGGGGTGGGCGGGAGGGGGAAAGAGACACGGGCCAAGAGCGGGGGTGGGCGGGAGGGGGAAAGAGACACGGGCCAAGAGCGGGGGTGGGCGGGAGGGGGAAAGAGACACGGGCCAAGAGCGGGGGTGGGCGGGAGGGAGAAAGACACACGGGCCAAGAGCGGGAATGGGCGGGACAGGGAAAGAGACACGGGCCAAGAGCGGGGGTGGTCGGGAGGGGGAAAGACACACGGGCCAAGAGCAGGGGTGGGGGGGTACAGGAGACAGACACGGGGCGTGAGCGGGGGTTGGGGGGCAACAGGAGAGAGACACGGGGCATGAGCGCGGGGTGGGGGGAACAGGAGACAGACACGGGGCATGAGCGGGGGTGGGGGGAACAACAGAGACAGACACGGGGCATGAGCAGGGGGTGGGGGGCAACAGGAGACAGACACAGGGCATGAACAGGGGGTGGGGGGCAACAGGAGACAGACACGGGGCATAAGCGGGGGGTGGGGGGCAACAGGAGACAGACACAGGGCATGAGCGGGGGGTGGGGGGCAACAGGAGACAGACACGGGGCGGGGGGTGGGGGGGAACAGGAGACAGACACAGAGCATGAGCGGGGGTGGGGAGAACAGGAGACAGACACGGGGCATGAGCGGGGGTGGGGGGCAACAGGAGACAGACACAGGGCATGAGCGGGGGTGGGAGGAACAGGAGACAGACACGGGGCATGAGCGGGGGGTGGGGAGAACAGGAGACAGACACGGGGCATGAGCGAGGGGGTGGGGGAGAACAGGAGACAGACACGGGGCATGAGCGGGGGTGTGGGGGGCAACAGGAGAGAGACACGGGCTTGAGCGCGGAGTGGGGGGGTACAGGAGACAGACACGTGGCATGCGTGGGAACAAGAGGAGACAGACATGGGGCATGAGCGGGGGGTGGGGGAACAGGAGACAGACACGGGGCATGAGCGGGGGATGGGGGTACAGCAGACAGACACGGGGCATGAGCGGGGTAGTGGGGGGCAACAGGAGAGAGACATGGGGCATGAGCGGGGGGTGGGAGGGGGTACAGGAGACAGACACGGGGCATGAGCAGGGGGGTGGGGGGCAACAGGAGAGAGACACGGGACATGAGCGGGTGGGGGGAACAGGAGACAGACACGGGCATGAGCAGGGCGGGCAACAGGAGACAGACATGGGGCATGAGCGGCAGGTTGGGGGTGTACAGGAGACAGACACAAGCATGAGCGGGGGGTGGGGGGTACAGGAGACAGACACGGGGCATGAGCGGGGGTGGGGAGCAACAGGAGAGAGACACGGGACATGAGCGGGTGGGCGGAACAGGAGACAGACGCGGGGCATGAGCAGGGGGGGCAACAGGAGAAAGACATGGGGCATGAGCGGGGGGTGGGGGGGTACAGGAGACAGACACGAGCATGAGCGGGGGTGGGGGGTACAGGAGACAGACACGGGGCATGAGCAGGGGGTGGGAGGCAACAGGAGACAGACACGGGGCATGAGCGGGGGGTGGGGGGAACAGGAGACAGACACAGAGCATGACCGGGGGGTGGGGGGAACAAAAGAAACAGACACGGGGCATGAGCGGGGGGTGCGGGGCAACAGGAGAGAGACACAGGGCAGGAGCGGGGGGGTGGGGGGCAACAGGAGACAGACACAGGGCATGAGCGGGGGGTGAGGGCAACAGGAGACAGACACAGGGCATAAGCAGGGGGTGGGGGGAACAGGAGACAGACATGGAGCATGAGCAGGGGGTGGGGAGAACAGGAGACAGACACGGGGCAACAGGAGAGACACGGGACATGAGCGGGTGGGGGGAACCGGAGACAGACACGGGGCATGAGCGGGCGGTGGGGGGTACAGGAGACAGACATGGGGCATGAGCGGGGGGTGGGGGGCAACAGGAGAGAGACACTGGGCATGAGCGGGGGGTGGGGGGAACAGGAGACAGACACGGGGTATGAGCGGGGGGTGGGGGGAACAGGAGACAGACACGGGGCATGAGCGGGGGGTGGGGAGAACAGACACTGGAAATGAGCGGGGCGGTGGGGGGCAACAGGAGACAGAGACGGGGCATGAGCAGGGGGTGGGAGGAACAGGAAAACGACACGGGGCATGAGCAGGGGGTGGGGAGAACAGGAGACAGACATGGGGCATGAACGGGGGGTGGGGGAAGGGGAGAGACACACTGGGCAAGAGCGGGGGTGGGGGGAGGGAGAGAGACACACGGGGGGTGGGCGGGGTGGGTGGGAGTCAAAGAGACACACGGGGGGTCGGCGGGGTGGGTGGGAGTTAGAGAGACAGTCGGGGGTGGGCGGGGTCAAGACACGGGGCAAGAGCGGGGGTGGGCGGGAGGCGGAAAGACACGGGGCAAGAGTGGGGGTGGGAGGGAGGGGGAAAGACACGGGGCAAGAGCGGGGGTGGGCGGGAGGGAGAAAGACACGGGGCAAGAGCGGGGGTGGGCGGGAGGGGAAAGAGACACGGGGCAAGAGCGGGGGTGGGCGGGAGGGGGAAAGAGACACAGGGCAAGAGCGGGGGTGGGCGGGTGGGGGAAAGAGACACGGGGCAAGAGCGGGGGTGGGCGGGAGGGGGAAAGAGACACGGGGCAAGAGCGGGGGTGGGCGGGAGGGGGAAAGAGACACGGGGCAAGAGCGGGGGTGGGCGGGAGGGGGAAGAGACACGGGGCAAGAGCGGGGGTGGGCGGGAGGGGGAAAGAGACACAGGGCAAGAGCGGGGCTGGGCGGGAGGGGGAAAGAGACATGGGGCAAGAGCGGGTTGGGCGGGAGGGGGAAAGAGACACGGGGCAAGAGCGGGGGTGGGCGGGAGGGGGAAGAGACACGGGGCAAGAGCGGGGGTGGGCGGGAGGGGGAAAGAGACACAGGGCAAGAGCGGGGCTGGGCGGGAGGGGGAAAGAGACACGGGGCAAGAGCGGGGGTGGGCGGGAGGGGGAAAGAGACACGGGCCAAGAGCGGGGGTGGGCGGGAGGGGGAAAGAGACACGGGCCAAGAGCGGGGGTGGGCGGGAGGGGGAAAGAGACACGGGCCAAGAGCGGGGGTGGGCGGGAGGGGGAAAGAGACACGGGCCAAGAGCGGGGGTGGGCGGGAGGGGGAAAGAGACACGGGCCAAGAGCGGGGGTAGGCGGGAGGGGGAAAGAGACACGGGCCAAGAGCGGGGGTGGGCGGGAGGGGGAGAGAGACACGGGCCAAGAGCGGGGGTGGGCGGGAGGGGGAAAGAGACACGGGCCAAGAGCGGGGGTGGGTGGGAGGGGGAAAGAGACACGGGCCAAGAGCGGGGGCGGCCGGGAGGGGGAAAGAGACACAGGCCAAGAGCGGGGGTGGGCGGGCGGGGGAAAGAGACACGGGCCAAGAGCGGGGGCGGGCGGGAGGGGAAAAGAGACACGGGCCAAGAGCAGGGGTGGGCGGGAGGGGGAAAGACACACGGGCCAAGAGCGGGCATGGGCGGGAGGGGGATAGAGACACGGGCCAAGAGCGGGGGTGGGCGGGAGGGGGAAAGACACACGGGCCAAGAGCGGGGGTGGGGGGGTACAGGAGACAGACACGGGGCGTGAGCGGGGGTTGGGGGGCAACAGGAGAGAGACACGGGGCATGAGCAGGGGGTGGGGGGAACAGGAGACAGACACGGGGCATGAGCGGGGGTGGGGGGAACAACAGAGACAGACATGGGGTATGAGCAGGGGGTGGGGGGCAACAGGAGACAGACACAGGGCATGAGCGGGGGGTGGGGGGCAACAGGAGACAGACACGGGGCATGAGCGGGGGGTGGGGGGCAACAGGAGACAGACATGGGGCATGAGCGGGGGGTGGGGGGCAACAGGAGACAGACACGGGGCAGGAGCGGGGGGTGGGGGGGAACTGGAGACAGACACAGAGCATGAGCGGGGGTGGGGAGAAAAGGAGACAGACACGGGGCATGAGCGGGGGGTGGGGGGCAACAGGAGACAGACACAGGGCATGAGCGGGGGTGGGAGGAAAAGGAGACAGACACGGGGCATGAGCGGGGGGTGGGGAGAACAGGAGACAGACACGGGGCATGAGCGAGGGGGTGGGGGGCAACAGGAGACAGACACGGGGCATGAGCGGGGGTGTGGGGGGCAACAGGAGAGAGACACGGGCATGAGCGCGGAGTGGGGGGGTACAGGAGACAGACACGTGGCATGGGTGGGAGCAAGAGGAGACAGACATGGGGCATGAGCGGGGGGTGGGGGGAACAGGAGACAGACACGGGGCATGAGCGGGGGATGGGGGGTACAGAAGACAGACACGGGGCATGAGCGGGGTAGTGGGGGGCAACAGGAGAGAGACATGGGGCATGAGCGGGGGGTGGGAGGGGGTACAGGAGACAGACACGGGGCATGAGCAGGGGGGTGGGGGGCAACAGGAGAGAGACACGGGACATGAGCGGGTGGGGGGAACAGGAGACAGACACGGGCATGAGCAGGGCGGGCAACAGGAGACAGACATGGGGCATGAGCGGGGGGTTGGGGGGGTACAGGAGATAGACACGAGCATGAGCGGGGGGTGGGGGGGTACAGGAGACAGACACGGGGCATGAGCGGGGGTGGGGAGCAACAGGAGAGAGACACGGGACATGAGTGGGTGGGGGGAACAGGAGACAGACACGGGGCATGAGCAGGGGGGCAACAGGAGACAGACATGGGGCATGAGCGGGGGGTGGGGGGGTACAGGAGACAGACACGAGCATGAGCGGGGGTGGGGGGTACAGGAGACAGACACGGGGCATGAGCAGGGGGTGGGGGCAACAGGAGACAGACACGGGGCATGAGCGGGGGGTGGGGGGAACAGGAGACAGACACAGGGCATGAGCAGGGGGTGGGGGGTACAGGAGACAGACACGAGCATGAGCGGGGGTGGGGGGTACAGGAGACAGACACGGGGCATGAGCAGGGGGTGGGGGGCAACAGGAGACAGACACGGGGCATGAGCGGGGGGTGGGGGGAACAGGAGACAGACACAGGGCATGAGCAGGGGGTGGGGGGAACAAAAGAGACAGACACGGGGCATGAGCAGGGGGTGGGGGGCAACAGGAGAGAGACACAGGGCAGGAGCGGGGGGGTGGGGGCAACAGGAGACAGACACAGGGCATGAGCGGGGGGTGGGGGAACAGGAGACAGACATGGAGCAGGGGGTGGGGGGAACCGGAGACAGACACGGGGCATGAGCGGGCGGTGGGGGGTACAGGAGACAGACATGGGGCATGAGCGGGGGGTGGGGGGCAACAGGAGAGAGACACGGGGCATGAGCGGGGGGTGGGGGGAACAGGAGACAGGCACGGGGCATGAGCGGGGGGTGGGGGGAACAGGAGACAGACACGGGGAATGAGCGGGGGGTGGGGAGAACAGACACGGGACATGAGCGGGGCGGTGGGGGGCAACAGGAGACAGACACGGGGCATGAGCAGGGGGTGGGAGGAACAGGAAAAAGACACAGGGCATGAGCAGGGGGTGGGGAGAACAGGAGACAGACATGGGGCATGAGCGGGGGGTGGGGGAAGGGGAGAGACACACGGGGCGTGAGCGGGGGTGGGGGGAGGGAGAGAGACACACGGGGGGTGGGCGGGGTGGGTGGGAGTCAAAGAGACACACGGGGGGTCGGCGGGGTGGGTGGGAGGGAGAGAGACACACGGGGGGTGGGCGGGGTCAAGACACGGGGCAAGAGCGGGGGTGGGCGGGAGGGGGAAAGACACGGGGCAAGAGCTGGGGTGGGAGGGAGGGGGAAAGACACGGGGCAAGAGCGGGGGTGGGCGGGAGGGTGAAAGACACGGGGCAAGAGCGGGGGTGGGCGGGAGGGGGAAAGAGACACAGGCCAAGAGCGGGGGTGGGCGGGAGGGGGAAAGAGACACGGGCCAAGAGCGGGGGTGGGCGGGAGGGGGAAAGAGAGACGGGGCAAGAGCGGGGGTGGGCGGGAGGGGGAAAGAGACATGGGGCAAGAGCGGGGGTGGGCGGGAGGGGGAAAGAGACACGGGGCAAGAGCGGGGGTGGGCGGGAGGGGGAAAGAGACACGGGGCAAGAGCAGGGCTGGGCGGGAGGGGGAAAGAGACACGGGGCAAGAGCAGGGGTGGGCGGGAGGGGGAAAGAGACATGGGGCTAGAGCGGGGGTGGGCGGGAGTGGGAAAGAGAGACGGGGCAAGAACGGGGGTGGGCGGGAGGGGGAAAGAGACACGGGGCAAGAGCGGGAGTGGGCGGGAGGGGGAAAGAGACACGGGGCAGGAGCGGGGGTTAGGCGGGAGGGGGAAAGAGACACGGGGCAAGAGCGGGGGTGGGCGGGAGGGGGAAAGAGACACGGGGCAAGAGCGGGGGTGGGCGGGAGGGGGAAAGAGACACGGGCCAAGAGCGGGGGTGGGCGGGAGGGGGAAAGAGACACGGGCCAAGAGCGGGGGTGGGCGGGAGGGGGAAAGAGACACGGGCCAAGAGCGGGCGTGGGCGGGAGGGGGAAAGAGGCACGGCCAAGAGCGGGGGTAGGCGGGTGGGGGAAAGAGACACGGGCCAAGAGCGGGGGAGGGCGGGAGGGGGAAAGAGACACGGGCCAAGAGCGGGGGTGGGCGGGAGGGGGAAAGAGACACGGGCCAAGAGCGGGGGTGGGCGGGAGGGGGAAGGAGACACGGGCCAAGAGCGGGGGTGGGCGGGAGGGGGAAGGAGACACGGGCCAAGAGCGGGGGTGGGCGGGAGGGGGAAAGAGACTAGGGCCAAGAGCGGGGGTGGGCGGGAGGGGGAAAGAGACACGGGCCAAGAGCGGGGGTGGGCGGGAAGGGGAAAGAGACACGGGCCAAGAGCGGGGGTGGGCGGGAGGGGGAAAGACACACGGGCCAAGAGCGGGGGTGGGCGGGAGGGGGAAAGGCACACGGGCCAAGAGCGGGGGTGGGGGGTACAGGAGACAGACACAGGGCATGAGCGGCGGGTGGGGGGCAACAGGAGAGAGACACGGGGCATGAGCGGGGGTGGGGGGAAAAGGAGACAGACACGGGGCATGAGCGGGGGTGGGGGGAACAACAGAGACAGACACGGGGCATGAGCAGGGGGTGGGGGGCAACAGGAGACAGACACAGGGCATGAGCGGGGGGTGGGGGGCAACAGGAGACAGACACGGGGCATGAGCGGGGGGTGGGGGGCAACAGGAGACAGACACGGGGCATGAGCGGGGGGTGGGGGGCAACAGGAGACAGACACGGGGCATGAGTGGGGGGTGGGGGGAACAAAAGAGACTGACACGGGGCATGAGCGGGGGGTGGGGGCAACAGGAGAGAGACACAGGGCAGGAGCAGGGGGGGTGGGGGGCAACAGGAGACAGACACGGGGCATAAGCAGGGGGTGGGGGGAACAGGAGACAGACACGGAGCATGAGCAGGGGGTGGGGAGAACAGGAGACAGACACGGGGCAACAGCAGAGACACGGGACATGAGCGGGTGGGGGGAACCGGAGACAGACACGGGGCATGAGCGGGCGGTGGGGGGTACAGGAGACAGACATGGGGCATGAGCGGGAGGTGGGGGGCAACAGGAGAGAGACACGGGGCAGGAGCGGGTGGGGTGCGGGGCAACAGGAGACAGACACAGGGCATGAGCGGGGGGTGAGGGCAACAGGAGACAGACACGGGGCATAAGCAGGGGGTGGGGGGAACAGGAGACAGACATGGAGCATGAGCAGGGGGTGGGGAGAACAGGAGACAGACACGGGGCAACAGGAGAGACACGGGACATCAGTGGGTGGGGGAACCGGAGACAGACACGGGGCATGAGCGGGCGGTGGGTGGTACAGGAGACAGACATGGGGCATGAGCGGGGGGTGGGGGGCAACAGGAGGGATACACGGGGCATGAGCGGGGGGTGGGGGGAACAGGAGACAGACACGGGGCATGAGCGGGGGGTGGGGGGAACAGGAGACAGACACGGGGCATGAGCGGGGGTGGGGAGAACAGACACGGGAAATGAGCGGGGCGGTGGGGGGCAACAGGAGACAGACACGGGGCATGAGCGGGGGGTGGGAGGAACAGGAAAAAGACACGGGGCATGAGCAGGGGGTGGGGAGAACAGGAGACAGACATGGGGCATGAGCGGGGGGTGGGGGAAGGGGAGAGATACACGGGGCGTGAGCGGGGGTGGGGGGAGGGAGAGAGACACACGGGGGTGGGTGGGGTGGGTGGGAGTCAGAGAGACACACGGGGGGTCGGCGGGGTGGGTGGGAGGGCGAGAGACACACGGGGGGTTGGCGGGGTCAAGACACGGGGCAAGAGCGGGGGTGGACTGGAGAGTGAAAGACACGGGGCAAGAGCGGGGGTGGGCGGGAGGGGGAAAGACACGGGGCAAGAGCGGGGGTGGGCGGGAGGGTGAAAGACACGGGGCAAGAGCGGGGGTGGGTGGGAGGGGGAAAGAGACACGGGGCAAGAACGGGGGTGGGCGGGAGGGGGAAAGAGACATGGGGCAAGAGCGGGGGTGGGCGGGACGGGGAAAGAGACACGGGGCAAGAGCGGGGGTGAGCGGGAGGGGGAAAGAGACACGGGGCAAGAGCGGGGGTGGGCGGGAGGGGGAAGAGACACAGGGCAAGAGCGGGGCTGGGCGGGAGGGGGAAAGAGACACGGGGCAAGAGCGGGGGTGGGCGGGAGGGGGAAAGAGACACGGGGCAAAAGCGGGGGTGGGTGGGAGGGGGAAAGAGACACGGGGCAAGAGCGGGGGTGGGCGGGAGGGGGAAAGAGACACGGGGCAAGTGCGGGGGTTAGGCGGGAGGGGGGAAGAGACACGGGGCAAGAGCGGGGGTGGGCGGGAGGGGGAAAGAGACACGGGCCAAGAGCGGGGGTGGGCGGGAGGGGGAAAGAGACACGGGCCAAGAGCGGGGGTGGGCGGGAGGGGGAAAGAGACACGGGCCAAGAGCGGGGGTGGGCGGGAGGGGGAAAGAGACACGGGCCAAGAGCAGGGGTGGGCGGGATTTGGAAGGAGACACGGGCCAAGAGCGGGGGTGGACGGGAGGGGAAAAGAGACACGGGCCAAGAGCGGCGGTGGGCGGGAGGGGGAAAGAGAGACGGGCCAAGAACGGGGGTGGGCGGGAAGGGGAAAGAGACACGGGCCAAGAGCGGGGGTGGGCGGGAGGGGGAAAGACACACGGGCCAAGAGCGGGGATGGGGGGTACAGGAGACAGACACGGGGCATGAGCGGCGGGTGGGGGGCAACAGGAGAGAGACACGGGGCATGAGCAGGGGTGGGGGGTACAACAGAGACAGACACGGGGCATGAGCAGGGGGTGGGGGGGCAACAGGAGACAGACACAGGGCATGAGCGGGGGGTGGGGGGCAACAGGAGACAGACACGGGGCATGAGCGGGGGGTGGGGGGCAACAGGAGACAGACACGGGGCATGAGCGGGGGGTGGGGGGCAACAGGAGACAGACACGGGGCATGAGCGGGGGGTGGGGGGGAACAGGAGACAGACACGGAGCATGAGCGGGAGGTGGGGAGAACAGGAGACAGACATGGGGCATGAGCGGGGGATGGGGGGGCAACAGGAGACAGACACAGAGCATGAGTGGGGGTGGGAGGAACAGGAGAGAGACACGGGGCATGAGCGGGGGGTGGGGAGAACAGGAGACAGACACGGGGCATGAGCGAGGGGGTGGGGGGCAACAGGAGACAGACACGGGGCATGAGCAGGGGTGTGGGGGGCAACAGGAGAGAGACACGGGCATGAGCGCGGAGTGGGGGGTACAGGAGACAGACACGGGGCATGGGTGGGAGCAAGAGGAGACAGACATGGGGCATGAGCGGGGGGTGGGGGGAACAGGAGACAGACACGGGGCATGAGCGGGGGTGGGGGGTACAGAAGACAGACACGGGGCATGAGCGGGGTAGGGGGGGCAACAGGAGAGAGACATGGGGCATGAGCAGGGGGTGGGAGGGGGTACAGGAGACAGACACGGGGCATGAGCAGGGGGTGGGGGGCAACAGAAGAGAGACACAGAGCATGAGCGGGGGGTGGGGGGGTACAGGAGACAGACACGGGGCTTGAGCGGGGGGTGGGGGCAACAGGAGAGAGACACGGGACATGAGCGGGTTGGGGGAAAAGGAGACAGACACGGGGCATGAACAGGGGGGGCATCATGAGACAGACATGGGGCATGAGCGGGGGGGTGGGGGGGTACAGGAGACAGACACGAGCATCAGCGGGGGGTGGGGGGGTACAGGAGACAGACACGGGGCATGAGCAGGGGGTGGGGAGAACATGAGACAGACACAGGGCATGAGCGAGGGGTGGGGGGAACAAAAGAGACAGACACAGGGTTATGAGCGGGGGGTGGGGGGCAACAGGAGAGAGACACAGGGCAGGAGCGCGGGGTGGGGGGCAACAGGTGACAGACATGGGGCATGAGCAGGGGGGTGGAGAGGTACAGGAGACAGACACGAGCATGAGCGGGGGGTCGGGGGGTACAGGAGACAGACACGGGGCATGAGCAGGGGGTGGGCGGAACAGGAGACAGACACAGGGCATGAGCGGGGGGTGGGGGGAACAAAAGAGACAGAAACTGGGCATGAGCGGGGGGTGGGGGGCAACAGGAGAGAGACACGGGGCAAGAGCGGAGGTGGGCGGGAGGGGGAAAGAGACACGGACCAAGAGCGGGGGTGGGCGGGAGGGGGAAAGAGACACGGGCCAAGAGCGGGGGTGGGCGGGAGGGGTAAAGAGACACGGGCCAAGAGCGGGGGTGGGCGGGAGGGGGAAAGAGACACGGGCCAAGAGCTGGGGTGGGCGGGAGGGGGAAAGAGACACGGGCCAAGAGCGGGGGTGGGCGAGAGGGGGAAAGAGACACGGGCCAAGAGCGGGGGTGTGCGGGAGGGGGAAAGAGACACGGGCCAAGAGTGGGGGTGGGCGGGAGGGGGAAAGAGACACGGGCCAAGAGCGGGGGTGGGCGGGAGGGGGAAAGAGACACGGGCCAAGAGCGGGGGTGGGCGGGAGGGGGAAAGAGACACGGCCCAAGAGCGGGGGTGGGCGGGAGGGGGAAAGAGACACGGGCCAAGAGCGGGGGTGGGCGGGAGGGGGAAAGAGACACGGGCTAAGAACGGGGGTGGGCGGGAGGGGGAAAGACACACGGGGCATGAGCGGGGGATGGGGGGAACAGGAGACAGACACGGGGCATGAGCGGGGGTGGGGGAACAACAGAGACAGGCACGGGGCATGAGCAGGGGGTGGGGGGCAACAGGAGACAGACACAGGGCATGAGCGGGGGGTGGGGGCAACAGGAGACAGACACGGGGCATGAGCGGGGGGTGGGGGGCAACAGGAGACAGACACGGGGCATGAGCGGGGGGTGGGGGGCAACAGGAGACAGACACGGGGCATGAGCGGGGGGTGAGGGGGAACAGGAGACAGACACGGAGCATGAGCGGGGGTGGGAAGAACAGGAGACAGACACGGGGCATGAGCGGGGGTGGGGAGAATAGGAGACAGACACGGGGCATGAGCGAGGGGGTGGGGGGCAACAGGAGACAGACACGGGACATGAGCGGGGGTGTGGGGGGCAACAGGAAAGAGACACAGGCATGAGCGTGGAGTGGGGGGGTACAGGAGACAGACAAGGGGCATGGGTGGGAGCAAGAGGAGACAGACATGGGGCATGAGCGGGGGTTGGGGGGTACAGAAGACAGACACGGGGCATGAGCGGGGTAGTGGGGGGCAACAGGAGAGAGACATGGGGCATGAGCGGGGGGTGGGAGGGGGTACAGAAGACAGACACGGGGCATGAGCAGGGGGTGGGGGGCAACAGAAGAGAGACACAGGGCATGAGCGGGGGGGGTGGGGGGTACAGGAGACAGACACGGGGCATGAGCGGGGGGTGGGGGGCAACAGGAGAGAGACACGGGACATGATCGGGTGGGGGGAACAGGAGACAGATACAGGGCATGAGCAGGGGGGGGCAACAGGAGACAGACATGGGGCATGAGCGGGGGGGTGGGGGGGTACAGGAGACAGACACGAGCATGAGAGGGGGGTGGGGGGGTATAGGAGACAGACACGGGGCTTGAGCAGGGGTGGGGGGAACAGGAGACAGACACAGGGCATGAGCGGGGGATGGGGGGAACAAAAGAGACAGACACGGGGCATGAGCGGGGGGTGGGGGGCAACAGGAGAGAGACACAGGGCAGGAGCAGGGGGTGGGGGGCAACAGGAGACAGACACGGGGCCTGAGCGTGGGGTGAGGGCAACAGGAGACAGACACGGGGCATGAGCGGGGGGTGAGGGCAACAGGAGACAGACACGGGGCATGAGCGGGGGTGGGGAGAACAGGAAACAGACACGGGGCATGAGCAGGTAGTGGGGAGAACAGGAGACAGACACGGGGCATGAGAGGGGGTGGGGGGCAACAGGAGACAGACATGGGCCATGAGCTGATGGGGGGAACCGGAGACAGACACGGGGCATGAGCGGGGGGGGCAGCAGGAGACAGACACAGGGCATGAGCTGGCGGTGAGGGGTAAAGAAGACAGACAAGGGGCATGAGCGGGGGGTGGGGGGCAACAGGAGAGAGACACGGGGCATGAGCAGGGGGTTGGGGGAACGGGAGACAGACACGGGGCATGAGCTGGGGGTGGGGGGAACAACAGAGACAGACACGGGGCAGAAGTGGGGGGTGGAGGGCAACTGGAGACAGACATGGGGCATGAGCAGGGGGTGGGGGGGCAACAGGAGACAGACACGGGGCATGAGCGGGGGGTGAGGGGCAACAGGTGACAGACACGGGGCATGAGCGGGGGGTAGCGGGCAACAGGAGACAGACACGGGGCATGAGCGGGGGGTGGGGGGCAACAGGAGAGACACGGGGCATGAGCGGGGGGTGAGGGGCAACAGGAGACAGACACGGGGTATGAGCGGGGGGCAACAGGAGACAGACACGGGGCATGAGCAAGGGGTGGGGGGAACAGGAGACAGACACGGGGCATGAGCGGGGGGTGGGGGGAACAACACACGGGCATGAGCGGGGGTTGGGGAAAACAGACACGGGGCATGAGCGGGGCGGTGGGGAGCAACAGGAGACAGACACAGGGCATGAGCAGGGGGTGGGGAGAACAGGAGACAAACACGGGGCATGAGCGGGGAGGTGGGGGGGAACAGGAGACAGACACGGGGCATGAGTGGGAGGGGTGGGGGGCAACAGGAGATAGACACGGGGCATGAGCGGGGGGTGGGGGGAACAGGACACAGACATGGGGCATGAGCGGGAGGGGTGGGGGGCAACAGGACACAGACATGGGGCATGAGCGGGGGTGGGGGGAGGGAGAGAGACACACGGGGCATGAGCGGGGGGTGGGCGGGAGGGAGAGAGACACACGGGGCAAGAGCGGGGGTGGGCGGGAGGGTGAAAGACACAAGGGGCAAGAGCGGGAGTGGGCGGGAGGGTGAAAGACACAAGGGGCAAGAGTGGGGGTGGGCGGGAGGGAGAAAGACACAGGACAAGAGCGGGGGTGGGCGGGAGGGGGAAAGAGACACGGGGCAAGAGCGGGGGTGGGCGGGAGGGGGAAAGAGACACGGGGCAAGAGCGGGGGTGGGCGGGAGGGGGAAAGAGACACGGGGCAAGAGCGGGGGTGGGCGGGAGGGGGAAAGAGACACGGGGCAAGAGCGGGGGTGGGGGGTAGGGGGAAAGAGACACGGGGCATGAGCGGGGGGTGGGCGGGAGGGGGAAAGAGACACGGGGCATGAGCGGGGGGTGGGCGGGAGGGGGAAAGACACACGGGGTGGGCGGGAGGGGGAAAGAGACACGGGGCAAGAGCGGGGGTGGGCGGGAGGGGGAAAGACACACGGGGCAAGAGCGGGGGGGAGGGGGAAAGACACACGGGACAAGAGCGGGGGTGGAGTGAGGGGGACAGATACACGGGGCAAGAGCGGGGGTGGGGTGGAGGGAGACAGACACACGGGGCAAGAGCGGGGGTGGGGGGGAGGGAGACACACACACGAGGCATGAGTGGGGGGTGGGGGGGAGGGAGACAGACACACGGGGCAAGAGCGGGGGTGGGGGGGAGGGAGACAGACACACGGGGCAAGAGCGGGGGTGGGGCGGAGGGAGACAGACACACGGGGCAAGAGCGGGGGTGGGGGGTAGGGAGACAGACACACAAGGCATGAGCGGGGGTGGGGAGAGACACACGGACATGAGCGGGGGGTGGGCAGCAGGTGGTGAGAGACATACGGACATGAGCGAGGGGTGGGCGGCGGGTGGGGAGAGACACACGGACATGAGCGGGGGGTGGGCGGCGCGTGGGGAGAGACACACGGACATGAGCGGGCGGCGGGTGGGGAGAGACACACGGGGCAAGAGCGGGGGGTGGGCGGTTGGGAGAAACGAGCGGGGGGTGGGCGTAAGGGAGAAAGAGACACGGACATGAGCGGGGGGTGGGCAGCAGGTGGTGAGAGACATATGGACATGAGCGGGGGGTGGGCGGCGGGTGGGGAGAGACACACGGACATGAGCGGGGGGTGGGCGGCGGGTGGGGAGAGACACACGGACATGAGTGGGCGGCAGGTGGGGAGAGACACACGGGGCAAGAGCAGGGGGTGGGCGATTGGGAGAGACGAGCGGGGCACGAGCGGGGGGTGGGCGTAAGGGAGAAAGAGACACGGACATGAGCAGGGGGTGGGAGTAACAGGAGACAGACACGGGCATGAGCGGGGGTGGGGGACTTACTGTGCAGGCCGGATACAAAGCCTCTCATGCGAGGAACAAAGATGGCGGGCGTCTCTGAAGCCAGACGCACTGAACGCTTCCGCGCATCCAATGAGAGAGCACGTCAGATGTCCGCGGACATCACGCAAGCTGCTGGCCCAATCACCGTCCTGTCCGCGGAGCGAACAGGGAAGTGTGTCCGCGAAGCGAACACAGATATCACTAATTTTTTTCACTTACATTTTTGTCATTTTTTTAAAAACTACTGGACGGATTTACACCAAATAAAGCAAAGCACGCTTTTGGGACCAAGCCGCCGCTCCTGCCGCTAATTTGGTGTAAATCCGTCCAGCGGTTTGGGCTGTAGGCGTGAGCAAAGTTTTTTCCCATTTTGTCTATGGGAAAAAAAAAGTTTTGGGACCCCCCTATAACTTTGCCCCCCCTGGACGAATCCTCACCAAACTTTGCAGAAAAATTCAGAGTGACCCAACTACTTATTTTGCAAAGTTTGATCCGTCCAGGGAGAGCGAAGTTATAAGCCGCCCAAAAAGTGCTCTTCCTATGGAAACAGCAAATTAACCATAACTACATGGCCACTACCGTATATTTTGTGACCAACCATCCGGTGATTTGCGATACGTCTTACTTTGTTTTTCCTTCATTGTTGTCCTGCAGATTTTGTATGCTTTGAAGTTGTCGAGTAAATACAAGGTGGTGTAGTGGTGTGCGACCCTGGCGCCTTCGGTGCTTTCTTGGTTTTTAGTATTTTTTGCGGTTGGCGATGCACTTTATTTATGTATTTATTTTTTCTTTGCTTGTAAGGCGCTTATACAATATGAACATACTGTTTCAAAAGGCCCACAGGGCTTGGAAGGCAGGAGAGTGGGAAATATATTACAAAATACAAAATAATATTTAAGAGCAGAGGGGGAGGAACCTAGTATGCCTTGTGAGTATTCAGAACGTGCAAGTGCAGAATGGACGAGGTTTTGGTGAGCACCAACTTTAATCTGCACACAGGCGCACAGACAACTTTGCTTGCCAGGTGCATATCTATATCTATGACTTTAGACTAAACTTTAGCAACTCTGCTATCACCCTACACTTAACTGATTAATCAACAACTTTCAATCCGGCTCCTACACTGGCCGATGCATATCAACCATTCTCATGGGCATTACAGAGGAGCTGGAGCAATCCATAGACCCCTTTATCTTATGTGATCTCCTACAACACTAATGGAAGAACTCAATGGATATTTGATACAGCAGTTACATGGTTAGTTTGTAATCGACCATACTATCCTGGTGAAAATAGGTGCATAGTCATACTTTCAGAATGTTCAACATATACAAGCAACAATGGCTGGCAACCACCTATTCTCGAATGCCACCGAAGTAGTGATTATGAGAAGGTTGCCTGTATATTCGTGCTCTCTTCCATTTTTATTGGTGCATTACTTGGATCATACCCCCAACAAGTCTTCCACAAAGAATGCAACCTAGGAGTAACCTCGGTTACAACCTGTCTTTTGTACCACATGTGTACATGGTCCCAAAGTCAGACTGCCACTGTCTTAAGATCCGGTGTAGTTTCTTCCCCATTATTCTGTTGTCATAAACAATCGCACTGTTCATGGCATCTGTCATACTTTGGATTGATTAGTACAATGGAACTTCTCACTTACATAAATATGGTTATCAGTAGAAAAATACACAATATATATGTTTTACCAAACATTAATTAAACAAACCAAAGTCTACAATTTCATAAAAACATGATATAAAACATTGTCAATTAGACGAAATACATTATCAAAAGTCTACGACATATAATTTGTCTGCTAGAATCAACCTTTTTTCCACTGCCACCCATATTTAATAAAGAGCCATGTGTAACAATGCCAGGCCAGAGTTTGAACAACATAGGCAAAAGTATTCACGCTTTATAACCTCATAATAGCAAACACATTTTTACAAATTTGTCATATAAATTGGCCCAGGTTTGCTACAGCTAGATATAACATGGCGAGGTGTTTCCAGGATATTTGTAAATGTAAACATTCTGCAATATCTATTTGATGGTATTCGACCCAATCGAGCACCAGTGATAGACAACACCGAAAATTGATTGGTGATCAGTCTCAATATTAAATTCCTCACCTTTGGGTCCGGACATTGGCTTAGTTATTTTTGAGAGGAGAGAGATGAATAAGAGATTCTTACCAAATTTGAATAAGCCACCAATTTGCCGGATGGAAGAAATGTGCATTCCAATACCAAAAAAAATAGCTTTTTACTAAACTGGCTCTTAAGAAGAAGACAGTTTGTATCCTCAGCATTACTATATGTGTCAGGGGCCCAGTTAATTTGATACAAATAATTTCTATTTGCCAGGCGACTGTTGACCCCTTTTTTTTCGTTTTACCATCTAGCTGATCCTTTAAAAGTTTAAGAATAGGGCATGAAGGAGAGCTACTGATATTAAGGTAGAATTTGCCTCGCCTTTTCAATGCCAGTGCCTTGAGAGAGGTAAAGCCCTTCTCCAATCTTATAATTGCCATCAGTGCTGACTTGGGTAGGTTTAATATACCTTTCCAAAAACAGCCCTCAATACATTTAGCCAATCGTAGTTGGAGAGTATGAGGGCCTCTAATCCATATACTATAGCCGGTACAAAGCATTGAACATATAATTTCCTATAGCCTGCCGTTTGCCTGGCATAATTAGAGAACAAAGCCGTCAGCTGTCTCGTCTTTCTCATTTTTCTCATCTTTCTCATTTTACCAGCCACTACCTCATGGGTTAAACTTGTATAGTCTAAATCTCACCCCAAATAAGTGTAGTTTGGAACATATTTGATTCTCTGCTGATCTATGGTAAAGGGAAGTATATAGACCTTGCGAGGAGCGTATAACAAAGCTTTCAACTTGGAATAGTTAATTTCCATGGAATTGTCTTTAGCACAATTCCCAAGTTTTTCCAGTATATTCTCCATTCCAGTGTAAGCATGACTAAAGACCACCAACTCATCAGCATATGCATGGGAAGTAAGCTGGATAAGTCCCAACCTAGGGGGACAGTGAGGGAATGATTGCAACCGCAGGCGGAGGTCAGCAAAATATAGATTGAATACAATTGGAGCCAGTAGGGTAGCAATCCAATCACAACAATGTCCCACACTGTCCAATTTAATTTGCACTTTTTTGTCCTGGTGTAGCGATATAACAATATAAAGAAGAGAGGTAGGACATCCCATATGTTTCCAGCATTTGCCACAACGGTTGACTATCAAAGGTGGCACAGAAATCTATAAAGCCTAGATATAAACCAGCTCCACCCTTAGTTGTAGCCCTCCTACCTAACAAGTCCATCGACCAAAGATTGTAAGCTGTTGAGCACCCCTGATGAAACCCGGTCTGATAAACATTTAGAATATGGGCCTCCTCGGCCCATTGCTGAAAGGCTCAAAGCACTATAGAAGTGATAATCTTCCCAGTAACGTCTAGCATAGAAAGCAAATGATAGTAGGTAGGGGAAGAATGCAGTCCTTTTGTATAGACCATTATTAACAAAATCTTTGCCATAAATGGGGAATAGTGCGTGATTGACATACCTTAAGAAATAATATCTCAAGGGTTGAGCGCCACAAACTAGGGTCTTTTTTATATAATATTTGCCAGGTCATTGCTTTGGAGCTTTTTAGTTGTGCTTATTATACTCATGCTTTTTACCACAGGTGGTAATTCATTTATCACATGTAAATAAATAAACAAAAGGATGACAGTGAAGTGAGATCTTCTCTGGGGCTCTGAGTGAATGATACTATTTCATGTACATGGTAAATGTATTCAGAGATGCAAGACAAAAGGGCAATGTGGTATTGTAAATAAAATAATGCAAGGACATAAATTGATCATTTATAGTGTAGTAAGTCCAGCCTTTGCTTACCGATAGTGACCCCGGTATAAGAGCTATCATTATGTGCTTCTCTGAAGTTAGGCTCACCACTATACCATGAAATACCTAAAATACCACCAACCAAAAATACCACCAAATTACCTCTAACAACACCACACGCTCTGCACTAGCATTGTATTTTTGAAAGATTGTGCTGTTTCTGCCTCCTGAACGGCTCCTCCTCCAAAGAATAAGCAGAAAGCAAAGCTCCACTCTGGAGAACTGCCCGTCCACCAGTACATGAAAAGCACTGCTTACACACTGCACACGCTCCATGCTAGAGGTGTGTTTTTGAAAGATTGTGCTCTCTCTGGCTTCTAAACGGCTCCTCCTCCAAAGAATAGACAGCAACCAAAGCTTCACTCTGGAGAACAGCCTGCTCCACCAGTACCACGAGACACACTGCTTACACAGGGCACGTGCTGTGCACTAGCAGTGTGTTTTGGAAAAATGGTGCTCTCTGCCTCGTGGATGGCTCCTCTTCCGAAGAATAGGCAGCAACCATAGCATCACTGTGGAGAAAAGTCCACTCCACCAGTACCGCGAAACACACTGATTACACACCACAATGGATTCTATGGCCTCCTTGTTAAAAGACTGAACAACTTGAAGGCGGTTCAAAATTATGCTGCTCATGTTGTCTTTGGCCTCAAGATGACTGACCACATTATTAAATCGGTAAAAATGCTACACAAATTAGGGCTTTGGTCCATTTGGTGGTGGAAGAATAGTGTAAAATAGAACACAGACCCCATGTTTAGAATATTTTGGGGTTTAGGGGTTTTCACATACACATTTATTTGGACCAAATAAATAGTTATATTATCTTCCAAAAGAGGACGGTATTCTGATCTCCGCCAAGGCATTTCATAGTTGACTCCTGTTCACAATAGGCCAACCTAGGTGAAGAGGGGCCAGATAACATAAACCGCTCTGGTAACAGTGCAATTTAAGTTATACTTTTTTTTCTGTAGATTTGAACAATTCCTGAATGCATACAGCTTTTGTATATGCAGATTTTTTCATATTGATAATGTTCCATTGTACATGTTCTTAATTTGCTCCTGTTTAGACAGGTGTTATGGTAAAGTTATAATGTAAGCTATTATCTGATTGGATGTGTTGATTTCTATTGAATGAGTCCTAGTGATGATGTGCACTGCAATATCAAACGGTAGTGTTAGACTGAATCAAGTAAAAAAAAAGCACACAACACCAATCATTCTGTTCCCAGAAAAACATTCTATGTTAGTTCACTTTAATGAAAGAAAATTACATTTTTGAATGTGCATATGCATGGTTGCTGCCATGTGGAAGGGGGACATAGTTAATTGTGCAACTTCAACTGTAGTATTCTATAGTGAAATGATACACAGAAAGTTATTAAAAACCATATGAGAGATCAAATATATTTATTTAAATTTCACATTTTTATTACATGGAACAGAATAGATCTATCATGCTGCACTGAAGCTGTGAGCTACACATGAGCAAAAATGTCTCTTTGTGCAGCAGTCAGGAATTTCCAGAACTCATTATCCTTCACTTGATCATTGAATAGAACATTTAAAGGGCTCATCTGTGTGTATCTAAGGCAAAAGCCTTTTTTCCAAATTACAAAAAGTACATTCAAATGCCAGTATTTTGAAAAGTGAAACATGTAATAAAATGATGCATGTCCAGTCACCTATTGGGTTCATTCTTAGAAGTAGATTCTTACATTGGACTCTAAACTCGAATCTTAAAATCCATTCTGCCGCAAGAAAAGTGTGGTTCTGTTCCATTTAGCTACATATTAAAAGGCCCCCTTTGCTGATAAGTATGTCTTTCTGAGCAGATAGTATAAGCTGAAAAAATGGGTGAAGCCACACAACTACAATAGAAAGAACGAATAACACAAAGTCCATTTTAAATGTGCAAATCCAAATGACCAATATAACTCTATTTGTGGCTCTATCCTCAGAACCCTTGGTCCGATTTGAAAACTGGACACAGATTTAGATTCAGTAGAAAAACACCGATCACATTCATATAAAGAATATAGATTGAAATTATATGATTTATAAATAATTCACTTATTGTAATAAATGTTCCGATTTTTAAAAAGGGAGACCACACCAGCCCGATGTCCTATAGACCCATAGCCCTCCTTGACACCTCATTCAAAATCTTTGGAGGGTCTTGCTGGAGCACAGAGTCATGGCTCTCAGAATGGTCAATTTTTTTTTTTTATTGATATAGCTGTAAAATACAGCCTTTCAAAAACAGAAGTGAAAAGTACAAACAATCAGATATATAAAACTTAAAAATTTAAAAAGACCTATCATATAAAAATAGAACACAATTAGCGGAAATTGCATGTAGTTACATTTGAAGTTGATATCTTTGCATAATAATACAGTTCACTTTCAATCATTCATTCTAATTATAGTGGTTTAGCAACCTTTATGTTACTTGAGAGACAATAGGGTGAACTTGATTCAACAAAGTTAAAGAATCAATGAACAAAACACTCGCAATATTCATTTTTGGAGATTGACTATTAAACACAATATTCCAAAAGGTCGCCTCGGTTAACATAAAGTTAGCCTCAAACAGATGTTTAAACAATTTGCATCTCTGTTGTGCTAGGGCAGGACATTCAGAAATTAGATGTCTTAATGTTTCTGTAACCCTTGGCCCAAGACAAAATCTGCAATTGGCATTGGGTGAAATTTTCCACATGAACCGCACTTCATTCGTCTGACAGATGTTCAACCTCAATCTCATATAAGTATATCTCGCTTTGGAGTCAGGAAATTTAGTTAAATAATTTTCAATCACATGGAGTTTTTTAATCGCAAAGGATTGTTGTTTGAATACTCGGGTTTTCACGCATTCATCTCTGGTTTTTATCCAATCATACAACCTATGCTTTGTTTTCGCCCTCTCAGGATTATTCATGAGTAAGTCATTATCTATTCCAGACTTCTCCATCACCACTTTGACCCAATTTCTCCATCTCAGAATCGGAGAGTTGATCGATTCCAACATATGTCTACCTATTGTATATAGTATTCCATTTTCACTAACTGCCATTAGATATTTGCGATACAGTTGTAGAACTTTCCATGTATAAACTGCATATAAGGATACAAGACCCATTTCGTGCCGTATTAGGCACATAGATGTAGACATTGGGAGCCCACAAACCTTTTTCCAGTATCGACCCTCAATTCTCACCCATATATTTTCACTAATAGTTCCTCTAGTTTCTGCTCCATAGGTTACAATTGGAGTAACTTTTTGTTTGTAAAATGTAATAGCAGGGAGTAAAGAGAATTTGCCAAATTTGGCTTGGATTATCTTGGTCTGGGCTATTCCAGTATTCACCTTAATATTGATTTCATCATAGTAAGGTTTATCTTGTGATTCATTACTAATTATCAATCCTAGGTACTTGTATTCAGAGACAATGCTTATGACTACATTCTGGAGTTGCCATCGGTCCAAAGAAGTTGTTTTTTTCTTTTTCTTTTTTTGATCAATTATCATTATTTTGCACTTTTCTTGATTTATTTTCAGTAAGTTTGCATCAGCGTAATCACTTAAACAAGATAATAGGGCTTGCAATCCCTTTGGAGTCTTAGCTAATAATACTAGATCATCAGCATAGAATAGCCAGGGGATTGCCTGGCCTCCCAAACGTGGAGCATCTGATAATGTTTTCAAAAAGTCATATTGTACCGCCGACATAAAAAAATTAAACAAGGTGCTTGCCAGAATGCATCCTTGCTTTAAACCCCGAAAAGTTTCTATGGGGTCTGACAAAGTGCCATCTAGAGCCAGTCTAATTTGGACTGTGGTTTTAGAGTGTAGTTCATTAATCCAGAATATAATATAGTTTGGACATTTTGCATCTTGAGGTTTGTTAATTAGCAATTGTCTACATATGGAATCAAAAGCCGCCTGAAAATCAATGAAGGCCAGGTAAACTGCCTGTCCTTTCAGATGTTCCTGTTTCTTGATGACCTCTAGTATGTGAAGATTAATCGCTGTTCCCATTCCTGGCATAAAGCCAGTTTGATTGGGGTCTCTAATTCTCGCGTCACTTAGCCATTTATTAATATCTCTGAGTAGCAATCGTGCAAATATTTTGCTCGGTATATCTAAAAGAGATTTGGGTCGGTAGTTCTTTGGATTTTTGTTGTCACCCTTCTTGTGGATGGGTATTGTGATGGATTTTCTCCAAGAGTCGGGAATAGACGACATTAGCACTGTTTGTCTGAAGATAATAGTTAGAATTTGAGCCCATGCTGTGGGATTCTTTTTTATCATAAAGTTGGAGAGTCCATCAGGACCCGGAGCACGAGATGTAGACAACCTCGAGATATACATTAGAATATCATCAATATCAAAGCTAAGATTATCAGTTTGACTTGGTGTATCAATATGCTGCTGTCTTATTGTTAGAGTACCCGCATATATAGTTTTGTAAAAATTAGACCAGACCTCTTGTGGAATCGGATTCATCTGATTCACTATTTGAATCCTCGTCTGCGTTTGTTTTAAAAGTAACCATATTTTGGCAGAGTTCTTCTCTTGGCAACTACGTAGCATAGCCTCAGCATCTCGTTGGTACATTATGGCCTTCCTAGCTTTTAACCAATTCTTATACTTGGTTTTTAATGTTTTCAGTTGACTTAAATATTCTGGAAGATTTTTCTTTATAATTTCCCTTCTATTAGCTCTATATCGGGTTTTGTACATAGCTACCTCTTGGTCGAATATATGCAGGGATTTCGGCTTCGCGTTGTTATGATTTTTTCTTTTCAACTTAAATATCTGCATTTGTTCTACATAGGAAGGACGGGTATTGGAATCATAGTCTATGTCATCATTCTGAGGGCAATTCAAGGTTCCCTCTAAAAGTTGTAAGGACACTGGGGTCCAATGGAATCTATTTTGCGCCGTATTAGTTGTTAAATTACGGGCCGAGGATGAGTCATATTTCTTGTCGTCAACTAACCAGGACCATTTCATAGATTGGATGTCATGATCACTTATTTTTTGATTTATAATCCGATATTCAGATACATACTTGAACAAATCTCTATCCACATACGTGTAGTCAATTGTAGCTACTTGGACACCTCTGTGCCAGGTGTTGTTAGAGGGCATATCACCGTTCTTTGCTCCATTTAGCATTAAAAACTGTCGATCTGACATGTATGTATTCCACCTTTTGGCTAATGTCGTCAGAGGTTTCCCCATTTTATTCAAGCAAGTTAAATTCAAGTCGCCCGTTATGATTACATTATTACACATTTGATCAAGTAGTGTTATTTTTAATGCTTCATCCATAGCCGCAAAAAAGACAGAATCACTTATTGCAGAATGGTTCCAGTAGATGTTTAGTAATCCAATATCGGATGTCTTAAATTTTAGCCTTACCAATTGTAAAAAGCTGTTCGGTGAAAACCAAGGCTCAATTTTCATATTGGGTGAAGATTTTATGGCAACCATTAAACCTGCCATGGGTCTACCTCTGACTGGCACACTAGCAGGAGTCAATATTATTACATGATTGTCCCACACTGGAGCAACAGAGAGCCATATTTCCTGAAAAACCAAAATGTCATATTTTAACAATAGATTGTCTTTGGAGTAAGTTAAATGTTTGAAACCTCTTGTATTCCAAGAGGCCATGGATAACATTTTTTAACTTTTGGCTTAGCTAATTACCATTCATTCTCATCTCTCTCTCAACAAATATTTGTTCATTTTCGCTTGACACGGCTATCCGTGGAATGCCACTTTGGCCTTTCTGGTACACATTTACCTTGGGTACAAACTGATTTCTGTGATTAGGGAATTGTTGTTGGTCCCACAATACTGGATTTAACAAGATGAAGCCCAATTCATATAGATGATCTCTCGCTTCCCATACTGCGTTTTTAACAAAACATGACTTCATCCATATTTTGATCATAGATAGATCATTTCTATGCGGAAATTCAATTTGATCTATGTCGCTCGAACATATTCCTTCCAAAGCCTGTACTTCAGCAAATATGTTCATCACAGATTGCCTGTTCAAGTCGAAAGATTGATGGGGCTCGGGCCGGCACTGCATCATTAGACAATTTATGTTCAAGTCTCTCATTGATGTTCGATAGCCCACTTTAGATGTATAATTAACTTTTGACTGCAGGGGATTATTAGATTGTCTCCCAATATTATTCATAGGTGTGTGTGTGCTTACTCCACAGTCATTACTCATGGGAGTGTCTTTCATATTCACTTGAGCACTAATTCTTTTTAAAGATTGCTCTATTTCTGTTTTCCATTCTAACATTTGTAAACCTTTATCCTGTCCTTGTTTATTAATCTCGTGACTATCACCCATCTTGCCAAAACATACAACTTCATCATTCATTAGCTGTGACACAGACTTGGAAGAACTGCTCGGGCTATCATTTACTGAATTCATTAATGAACTTGCAGTTGTTTTGATTGCACCGCTAGTCACCTTATTGATTAGTTCTTTCCCTGATTTACCATTGTCAATTTCCTTTTGTTATTCAGATAATTGAATCAGACTATTCAGAGGTTCATAGTCTGCGGGGATGTGTGATGTAATTAGTCCTTGGCTCGCTTTTTGAGATATCACTTTTTTGTACTTATTGGCGATAGCAGTACGTGCTACCGCAGCAGCTGATTTAGGTAGGGTTAAGGAACGAATGAACTGCTTGGTTCCTGTGATTTTAGGGTTAAAGGCATGTTTTGTTTTTTCCGTGATACTTTTAGCAGTCACATTTGGTTTTCTTTTTTTAGAATCAAAGATGTTGTAGGTTGGGGTATTATCATTTTCAGAAACCCCAGCCCCAGTCTGAACAATGTTATTTCCCTCCTGCACCGGAAGCTCATTCTTGCCCACTTCCAGATTTTTTATTTTGTCTTTCTTCTTTTTCGCACACACCTGTCCTCTTTTACACTCCTCCTGTGTATCATTAATGAGTTCTATTGGGAAACTTTCCTGATCTTCGACAATTATAGCTTTGGTGGGTGACTTTTCCTTCAGTACTTCCATTATACCTTCACCTTTCTTCTTTTTGGCTTCCAATTGTGCTATATTTAATTGTCCCTGTGTGCAATCAATTAACAAAATTTCCTTTTCTTTCGAAATTATTTCTTCCGTACTCGAATCTGTATTGCTTAGCTTGCAGTTAGAACCCCTATTTTGACTCTCTCTACAGACACAGCAAGACTCATTGACAGTATTTTTTTGAAGCAGTTTCGTTATCAGGGCATATTGGTCACTTAATTTAGTGTCCAGTGTATCATACAGGCGTGTGAGCGAAAAAAGAGCAGCATTCATAGTCTGTAGTGAGGTTTCTAAACCTATTACAAAATTTCCCGGCATCGGTTGTGTTTTTTCAATTGGGACAGAATGGTTACGCCGTGGGGTTGGTTGTGCAAATGAGGACGACACAGATGAGATATTGTGTGTGGGTGAAAACATCATAGGTGAGTGATATAGATCTTGTTTATCTATACTATCGTCTAGATTCTGTTTCGAATCATTTAGCATTTTTAACTCAGATGAAGTGTGTCTACTTCTTTTAGGAGTAACTTCTATTCTCTCCTCATTCACATTCACTCTACTACTTTTATCTACAGAGACATACTGTTCTTTTTTATCACTACTCAGGACATTATTTATTGTTATTTGAGTACTCGGCAAACTTTTAGAGATTGCAGTTGGTACTTCCACAACCGCTTTATCTTGAAAATCAATTACATCACACATTCCTGCAGCGACTAGGGAATCCGGGAGAGATAATTGCATGCTCTGGCTAGATTCCATAATATCTACACCAATTGAATTCCGATCGCAAATAGCTGTTTCTTGCCTTTGGGTGTAAACAATCGCAGTGTTACTTTCGTCTTTACCCCCAAGGGCACAACATTTTCTAATATCAGATAGAGCCGAACAAGTTCTTATACTTGAGGCCGATTTACTTGCACGCACTAGATTGATTGTTCTAGAAGACAATTTGGGCGTAGAAATAGCCCCACGTGCGCATGCGTTAATAGCTTCTTTCGGCGGCATCCCGGTTCGCAACGTCATGACCATTTCAAAATGCAATGATTTTAAGAAAACCCCTTCGTTGTCACACTTACTATCAAAAATACAATCTTGTTTCTGGCCCACCTTTATGTTGTAGTTTGTATTCAAATATATGACTACTTAAGTGTAGAGACGCCGTAAGGCTCACTCAACAACAAGAAATGCGGTGTGTTCATACATGCATAAACAGCTAATCAGTCTAACATTTACAATTATTTACGCACGATAAAAAGAAAAAGAAAAAGCAAAACCAGTACGTTAGCCCCCAGCCCTCAGCCAGCAGACAGCCGACAGCACTTCTCAATGCACTTCCTCCAAATGGTCAATTCATTCTAATATTCAGTTTGAATTTCGCCAGGGGCCAGGAACCATGGAACAGGATCTTAACTTGTATATCTTAATAACCAACTCTCTGTTCCGCAAGTAAGAGGCGGTTTTTCTTGCCTTTATGGACCCAAGCGGCCTTTGACAAAGTGGACAGATCAAGGTTGTGGGCCGTGCTGGGGTCGTTCTTGGTGCCCAGAAGAAATATTGATTGTGTTATGAGAAATCCATGTGGGAAATAAGGCCTATGTTTGCAGTGGTTCGGGGGGGGAGGCAGCGCACATAGTGTTTTTTAATGTTGGGCTGATGGTCCGTCAGGGCTGTGTGTTGGCCCCAATACTGTTTACGTTATATATCAATGGTCTTCTCAAGGTCCTGGTAGATACCAGGGTGGACTATTTGAGTCTGGGTGGGAGGGCCATTCCGGTTCTGGTATATGTTGATGATACAGTGTTAATTGCCAGAACCCCAAGGGCCCTACACATTGAGATTAATGCTCACGTAGACTTCATGAATAACCAGGGGGTTAAAAATGAACTCCAGCAAGTCAGCAGTGATGAGGTGCGTAGGAAGGACAAAGCCCACCAAGATGCGTCCCATGGTATGCAACAAGGAAATCATCTCAAGGGTCAAAGAATTTGACTACTTGGGGGTCAGATTTTTGGAGGGGGGTCACAGGCAATGCACATATCGAAAAACAGTCTCGTAAAAGGAGCCAGTATACAGCTGGGATCTGCCATTTTTTAAGCAGGTGCCAGGGCCAGACCCTGAAACCAGTTTTGAAGGTTTATGCCACCCAGACGAAGGCGGCTACATTATATGGAGCTCCATTGTGGGGCTACACGAGTCGGTGGAACTACAGCTGAAAGAAAAATTCTTTAGACAGCTTTTGGACCTTCCGGGTAAAACCACTTGTGTCTCAGTCCATAGGGAGCTGGGGATGGAGTTTTGGGAGTATCAATGGGCTACTGCTCCAAACATTTTCTGGCTACGTCTATGGGCAAATCAGCATGCAACCTTATGCTATTTCATCATTGGGAGCCTTATGGGTAAGTAAAACTGGCGTAAAATCCCTTGACTGGCCTATGTGACTGAGTCCGTGTGCACATTCAGGTCTTGCTCCCTCCAGATGCACTGCTGTCACCCAAGCAAATGAGAGACAACAAGCTGGTACTGTATCAGGGGTACAGGAAAAGAGGTGGAGCATGTGCAACCTGTTCTGATAGACATTATTCGCTGGTAAGCAAGGAATTTGCGATCCAGCGCTACCTTTCTTGGAGCTCGAGAAAGAAGGAAAGATGGCTCATTACACAGGCTTTGTTTGATTGTCTCCAGCTAAGGGAAAACCTGGAAAAGTGGCCCGGTTATCAAAATGATCCCAGCTGCCCAGTTGTGGAGCAGCGAGGGAAGATCTGAAGCATTTTGTACTGTTCTGCCCGGCTTACAGGGATGTTAGATGTACCATGATTTTGCAGGTGGTCAAACTCACTAATATCCGCCAATACAGGCCGGCCTTACTCTTCCTTTTGACGGCAAAATCAGTGCTGATAGCCCAGGCTCTTTTGTCTGAAAAGAGCCATATAGTTGAGAGAGGGGTTTTTATGTGAAAAGAAATTGTTTTCATTTTATTGAGAAATTTGGTTTTAACATGCTCTATTTTTATTTGTGAAACATTTTGATAATGGTAATGCGGTCTTTTAGTGTGTGATGTAACAGTGATCAGTAATCCTTTTTGTTTATGTGATGTTTTTGTGTTTAATGGATGTTTTTAATCTGAATATTGATTGATTGAATAATAAGGTTATGCATGAAGTGAAGAAACATACCTGATATCTCTGATATCTCTGGATTCAAAATAGGCATATAAATCTGAATACATAATTCTCATCAATGACCACATGCACAAATATTTAAAAAAAAATTACAGTTCGGTTTTGATTCCACACTCTGGAAGGAGTTGTGTGTAGTAAATTCATCCTCATATGGTACATACAAATTCCCTGGCCCGGTATAAGGAGGTGGAGGGCCCGGCTGTCTAATCTAAAATGGTATGTCAAATGATACTTCATGTGTAAAGATTGCTGGCTATTTAAAAACAAACATATAAGAAGAAGAAACATTTTTGGGAAAACAGAAAAGCACAAGAACCTGTTTGACAGCATAGGAGCACATTTGGCATTCCAACTAATTGGATTGATGGAGAAATCTCAGTAAAAAAAACGACTTTTCAAACTGAATACAGAGGCTTTTCCCAAGGCAAAACCAGATCACCAGAGAGGGATTATTGGAGCATGTGAGCAGATGGAAAGAAACAATGCATCGGACTGAGCTGCCTGATGCCGCCTTGTATCTCTACCTGTGCTGGCCTTTTGAAAGACAGACAAAAAGTGGATTATATAACCACAGCTGATTTAGATAAAGTTTCCAAAAATGAATTAAACCCTAGATAACAATTAAACGTATTTTAACAAGTTATTGCTGAAAGGGCAATATAGTGAGAAACATATGGGCTTTGTGATTTATAATTAAAATAAAACCATAGGAAGAATCATCATACTAGGGCCTTTCTTTTGCAATTTGGTATCTCTGGTGGCTTCAAACACCAAATTGAAATGTGATTGGTGTCTGCCAAAGTAAATAATGTGATTGAAATATCTCCGTAAATGAGTACATGCAACTTGGATGTTGTGAGATTGAACTGGATTCCCTGAGAACAGTTAGAGATGTAGGACCTGCTGTCCAGACCTTCCAAAAGAAACTGAACCCCTGAGAAACAGGATTATTTGTAACCAATTCTACATTGGAAAATATATCAATTGGTATCAATGCACAAGCTAGGAACCAATAGACTTTCACTGATAGTGTTCTTTATTTTAGATTTCAATCAGTCCAAGAATAAGTGAGCTATCTACATTATAGCAACATATGTGTCTAATATCAGTACTACATTGCTTCAGAGAAAGCAAAATAAATTAACTCATTCACCTTTTGATTTAAGGGAAGGTGGGTTTCCAGTATATAGAATACATACTGTATATTGATGATTTCAAAACGTTTAATTACACAATGTTCATTTTTGTGTCCATATTGTGAACCATTTGAGTTTATTTTTTAGTAAAGTCATTCATATTTGTTTTTCTATGTATGTATGTTTGTGTATATTGGAATCAAAGCATTAGTGAGAGACCAGCAGGCAAGTTGTGTTTTCCTTTGTACAGAAAACCTTGCTGTATTTATTTGAAGTATAATGGGTGTTTCCCCCCTCACATTGTAAGTTAGGGGACTACCTTTAATGCTTGATATATTATTTTAAATCAAGCACTCTGTCACAGATTTCCCCCTTTCTCACCTGACTTCGATGTTTGCTGGAATTCTTGGAAGGAGTCTTCTTGCGTACCGATCGGGTTTGTACAACCCCGAACGAGCGTCTTCTGGTTCCAGCGTGCATTCAGCGTTCAACGTCAGGGGTACTTGGAATCTTCGGGAAGTCCAGGAAACGAGGGAGGTATACTCAGAGGCGGTACACGAGATTCGGGAATCAGGGCAGAATAAGGAGGAAGGAAAGGTAGAGGGGGAATCGAGGGTCTGGGAACCAGGAAACAAGAGATTAGTTACAGCAAACTACGTAGCACATGTCTAGCCACTACAAGCGGTAGCGCTGAGACGCGCGGGGCCGCGGGGGCATGGTCTCTTTATTGAATGTGCTACGTCTGACGTGGAGGCTGGTGGAAAGCGTTCCACGTTAGATGCCCATGTTGGAAGTACTAAGGAGTGCAAGCCCCATTGTGTCAGGGACCAGGAAGTCCAAAAGGGACGCGTTCTATGGATCATGAGAGCATGCCTCCTCCGAAAACCTGTCCCACCAGGTTTGCCGGGGTGTATGAGATGATACCTTCTGAGTAATCGGGGGGTATTCAGATTTGAGGATGGTTCCCAGGTGCGTTCACTAGGAGGATATCCTTTCCACTCAACCAGGTATTGAAGTTGACCCCGTTTATACCTGGAGTCGTATATTCTCGATACTTCATATTCCAGTTGGTCGTCCACAACCACAGGGTTGGGTCTGAAGGACTTCCGGGAGGACTGGATGTAAGGTTTCAATAAAGAAGTGTGAAAAACTGGATGAATCTTCTTCCAGGTGTCTGGCAATTTGAGCCAGAAGGCCACTGGGTTTATGATTTCCTTTATGGAAAAGGGGCCATAGTACCAGGGAGCCAATTTGTTTGGTCGTAAATGTCGAAGCAGTAGTTTCGAGGACAGCCAGACCTTATCACCCACTGCATAAGAAGGTCCTGGTCTTCTCTTGGAGTCCGCATAATACTTGGTGTGAGTTTGGGCCCTTTCTAAGTGTTCTTTGGCTTCCTTGTGTACTTTGATGAGAGTTTCAATCCAGGAGTCGACTGTTGGTACTGGTGTGGGATGTGGGAGAATGAAAGGTAGAACTGAAGGGTGGAATCCTTGGCTGCAAAAAAAGGGGCTGGTCTTGACCGCTGAGTAATCAGAATTGTTGTAGGCGAATTCAGCCACAGGTATTAACAGTGACCAACCGTCCTGTACCTTGGTGGCGAAACAACAAAGATATTGCTCCAGGGTCTGGTTCACACATTCGTTAGCTCCGTTAGTCCGTGGATGATAACCTGAAGAGAGGGCACGTTGGATTCCTAGTATACGGCATAAGTGTTTCCAGAATTGAGAGATGTATTGAGGTCCTCTGTCTGATATGATCTTGGAAGGGAGTCCATGAAGTCGAAATATGTGTTCCAGGAAGATGCCAGCAAGTTCTGAAGAAGATGGTAACTTGTACAATGGTGTAAAATGAGCCATATGGGTGAATAAATCAATGGTGACCATGATAGTTGTGTAACCTCTGGAAGGTGGTAATTCCACAATAAAGTCTGTAGCGACGAATTCCCAGGGCCTTGTCGGTAGCGTAGGTTGAAGTAGGAGACCCGCGGTCTCTTGTTATCATGCTTGTTTTGATTGCAGACTGCACAGGTTTGAATGTACAGTTGAACGTCAATTTTCATTTTGGCCACCAAAATTGTCTTTGTATTAGACGGAGGGTGTTGGTGATGCCACGATGTCCTGAGTGAAGGGTATTGTGACAGAGGTTTATTATCCGTTGTTGTAGTTTCTGTGTGGGAATGACCAGGCCATTATCTATGAACAGACACCCGTCCCTTGTTCTAAGATTCCATCGATTGTTCCCCGTAAAGCCCTTCCAGATCTCAGAGGACTGGATTTGCATCTGAATGTCTTCCAGGAGGCTGATTGCTTGGGCTACAAAAATTGTGTGAGGAAACATCTTCGGGAAGGACCGATCTTCATGAGTTTCGTAGTCGGGACGTCGGGATAAGGCGTCAGCAATTATGTTCTGTGATCCAGGGACATGATGGATGTGGAACTGGTACTGGGCAAAGACGAAGGCCCAATGGGCTTGACGACTATTCCTACATTCCAGAGATTGTAGAACTTGAAGATTTCGATGATCCGTACGGACCTGAACAGGATGTTTTTCTCCCAGAAGTAGATGACGCCATTCTGTGAAGGCTTGACGGATGGCTAACAGCTCCTTTTCCAAGACGGAATAATGAGTCTCGCTGGGAGTCGGGGTTCGTGAAAGATAGCAATGGGATGTTCTAAATTGTCCTTGAATTCCTGTTTTAGCACTGCTCCTATGGCATAGTTAGAGGCATCCGTCTCCACTCGGAAAGGTCGATTAATATCAGATTGAGCCAGCATGGGGGCTTGTGTAAACTCTGCTTTCAATCGTTGGAATGCTTTATCTTGGGATGATGTCCAGGGAAAGGGAGTATCTTTCTTCAACAATGTAATGATCGGTTGGACTATCTCAGAAAAGGAAGGTATGAATTTCCGGTAAAAGTTGGCAAGTCCCAGGAAGGATTGAATCTGTTTCACAGTAGTGGGAATAGGCCAAGATAGTATGGCTTTTACCTTTGAGTGGTCCATTCCAATTCCTTCTGGACTAAGGACAAATTCTAGATAGTTAACAGTAGAGACATGAAAAAGGCATTTCTCGGGTTTAGCTAGGAGCTTGTGTTCATGTAGCCGTTGTAAGACTGTCTTAACATGTTCTTCATGCCTTAGATGATCCTTGGAGTATATGAAGATATCAACCAGGTAAACTATGACGAAAAGGAACAGCATGTCGGAAAACACCCTGTCCATGAAACGTTGAAAGCCCGCTGGGGCATTAGTGAGTCCGAAGGGCATGACCAGGTATTCGAAGTGATGAAAGGGTGTTCTAAAGGCTGTTTTCCATTCGTCTCCTTCCCTAATACGGATCAGATGGTTGGCACCCCTGAGATCCAATTTCGTGAAAACTACAGCTCCGCTCACCGCTTCCAGGATATCTGAGATTAAGGGCAATGGGTAGCGGTCCTTGAGGGTGCATTGATTTAACCCACGATAATCAAGACAAGGCCTAAGCTCTTTAGTGTCTTTCTTGGGAACAAAAAACAACGAAGCTCCAGCTGGAGATTTGGATGGGCGTATGGTGCCATTTTCAAGGTTGGTATCCAAGTATTCTCAGAAGGCCCTCTTTTCTGGTTCGGATAAAATGAACATCCTTCCAAAGGGAATCACTGCTGAGGGTTCGGTATCAATAGTGCAGTCTTCAGGTCTGTGAGGGGGTAGGGCCTGAACTATGGCAGTTGAAAACACGTCAGTGTAATCCTGATAGGCCCTAGGGACCTGGATGATATTTGAAACCATGAATGGGCCTTGCTGGTCTGTTGGCGTGCTTTTGGAAGAGGTCAAAGAGGAATCCAGGAATAGACAGTGGGACATGCAATACTCTGAACCAAGAAACAAGGATCCTGCTTCCCAGTTGATGTATGGGTTGTGCTTCTGTAACCAGGGCATACCCAGTACCATTGGGTAATGAGCTGACTTTATGATGTCAAATTTGATCACCTCTCGATGATGGTTTATCGAGAGCTGGATCTCTTTGGTCTGTAGGGTTATGGGTCCAGAAGAAAGAGGCCTTCCGTCGATAGCCTCCACAGGTTGCATGATGCCTCGAGTTTCATATGGAATGTGGTGGTTAAAGACCCAATCTTGATCTATGAATATCCCCACGGCTCCAAAACCCACCAAAGCCAAAATGGGGTAGGTCTCATTCTTGGATGGCGATAGAAAGGCCTGTAATATCACCAGATTGTTCTGTCCAGGAGAGTTCAAGGATGGAATAGATGTGGAGCAAACATCTCTCTGCTGATGCCTTGCTCCATCTAGGATCGGGAGCTGGAGTTTCCTGAACGCCGTGGAGGGGCTAGAGGACACCCTCTAACTAGATGTTTATCCGAGGCACAATACATACATAACCCTGTGTGGATCCTTCGCATCCTTTCTTGCGGGGATACAGGTCCACGGAAAGCCCCTAGTTGCATGGGTTAAAGTGGACTAGACAGGAGTCAAGGAATCCACAAAGGGTTTTTGCAGACCCATCGTATTTATCAACTATGCCGCCCAGTAGTACGCTTTCCTTTGTAACGGAATCACGGGACAAAACTAATTGCTTTAATGCGCATTCTTCACTTTCAGATTCTGCATCTCGGTCGTTCATTCTTGCATGCCGCGCATAAGATCCTGAATGGCCGCCTCCATGTCCGTTTCGGCTTCGGTCGTTTGGCGTCTCAATCTGTCACAGATTTCCCCCTTTCTCACCTGACTTTGATGTTTGCTGGAATTCTTGGAAGGAGTCTTCTTGCGTACGGATCGGGTTTTGTACAACCCAGAGCGAGCGTCTTCTGGTTCCAGCGTGCATTCAGCATTCAACGTCAGGGGTACTTGGAATCTCCAGGAAGTCCAGGAAACGAGGGAGGTGTACTCGGAGGCGGTACACGAGATCCCGGGAATCAAGCCAGAATAAGGAGGAAGGAAAGGTAGTGGAGGAATCAAGGGTCTGGGAACCAGGAAACAAGAGATTAGTTACAGCGAACTACGGAGCACACGTCTAGCTACTACAAGCGGTAGCGTTGAGACGCGCGGGGCTGCGGGGGCGTGGTCTCTTCATTGAATGTGCTACGTCTGACGTGGAGGCTGGTGGAAAGCGTTCCACGTTAGACGGCCATGTTGGAAGTACTAAGGAGTGCCAGCCCTGTTGTGTCAGGGACCAGGAAGTCCAAAAGGGACGCGTTCTATGGATCATGACACACTCCATATTCATGCAGCACATGGCGTTTTTCCAGAGCATTCTGAAACAAGCTCTCTGAAGGTGAATTTGCTCACTTTGATCATACGCCACACAGATTCTCCATGTTCAATATGTTCGAAAATGCCCGCCGTGCCATTGTGCCCTGAAGCGCCATTTGAGCCTACAACGTACGACTGTCTGCTATTGGTCTTTTGCCATAGAAATAGAAACCAATAAGAAGCTGGCAGGCGAACGCCAGACTCCCACCTAAGGCCCTGTTTATCCCTGTTTGTGCTGTTGTGAGTCAGTGATGCTGCGCGCCATTCACCTATGTCTCTGAGGTAAGCGTGTGACCTGCCGCACCCTTTAAGCATACACACAGCCTCTGGGCTTGTTCCCACTTTGTGCAGCCCATCAGGCTACCCCTTACGCCTCCGCTGCTCAACTGCATACTCCATGGCCTGAGCAATTTGTACATTTGGAAGTGCGTCGGGCGACGTACCAGCTCTCCCTAGTCTCGCTCCCCTGGGTCTCATAAGCCCACCACCTCAACCGCCAATGGAAATTGCCTTCGTGGAGCATTCAGTTCACACCTGCAATTTGACTCTGCGCCACTTTTTTCTTCAGCAAAGTGTCTTTCTAGACATGCACATGCCCCATATCGCTTTCCCAATGCTTGCTACATCTGCACGTGTGCCGTGTATTACAAACTGACTACAAACCATACTTATCCATTCCGTGCAAATCGATGTTACGTCGCACCTTGCCCGTATTGCCAACTGATTCTATGCTGTACATAGCTTGAATTGCAAAGTGATTTCCTGTCGCTCCTAGCCTCGCACTGTAAACGGTTATGTCGCACCTAGCCTGGCATTGAGAATTAATTTTAGGCTGCACCCAGCCTTGCACTGTAAACGGCGGTTTCCATGTTGCACCTAGCCTTGCCTTGAGAATTGATTTTATGCTGCACCTAGCCTTGCACTGTAAACAGTTTTTATGCTGTGCCTAGCCTTGCATTGAGAATTGATTTTATGTTGCACTTAGCCTTGCACTGTAAAAGGTTTTTATGCTGCACCTAGCCTTGCATTGAGAATTGATGTCATGCTGCACCTAGCCTTGCACTGTAAACAGTTTTTATGTTGCACCTAGCCCTGCATTGAGAATTGATTTCACGTTTCACCCAGCCCGCTCTGTAAAGTGATTCTCTGCTGCAAGTAGTCCATTATTGTGAGTAGACCCAACAAGGTATTTAACCCCCATCTGTAAACTAATTGGGTGCCGCACCTAGTCCTCGTTGCTAGTGATTCTACGCTCCTTCCCAATACATTGTCCACTAGCGTTAGCCTACAGCAAGCAGTAACGTGCTAGGGCTAAAAGCCAAATCATCTCTATCGGCTATCCAAAGGCGCACCTTAACAATGGCCAAAGGACTACCCAATCCTAACACTATTTGGCCCTCTTTATTTCTCCCACAAGTACTGTGCCCAATCAACTGCAAACCCTCCTCCAACACCATTACGAAAGTATTGACCAACCCCAACCAGATCATACCTACCTGCCTATCCAAACTCAGGCACGATAATACTGATACTCGAACTTCAGTCTTTGCCACGGGTCAGAGAAACGAAAGACTCAGAGATAGGACAAATAATTATCCCCCTAACTGAAACCAGAGGCCAGCCCCCCGTCCTGTGGGACCAAGTCCATTCTAGCACCATTGGTAATAATCTAGCCAACGTCAGCACTACTACTCAGCTGAGTCAAGCCAAGAAAAATATTCCACCGAGGCCCACGTCTAATCCTGCCCCAACTATAACCAATACTAAACTTAACAAAGACGACTAGACACCCGCACAAATCAAAGGTGCTTTCATCAATGCTAGATCAATCCCAGCACATGCCCTGGTCATATCTGACCTTGCCACAACTGATGTTCTAGACTTTATCGCCATAACTGAAACTTGGCTGCACCTTGCAGCGGGCCCATCCTTAGCCCTTGCCTTACCAGACGGCTACTAGATCATTATAAAGGACAGAACCACAGCAAAATCCTTGGAGATTTCAACCTAGAACTCAACGACAGTTCTGACACCCAAGCATCTATCTTAGCCAATAACATCGAAACTCAAGACTTCACCTTGCGCTCCTCTGGCCCAACACATACAAAAGGTTGCATGCTTGACTGGATCGCTGACCATAATTGCACCACACATATATACAACAATAACCCATGCCCCTGGTCTGATTATAACACAATACTATTCTCAATCAGCACCAACACACTAGCCAACATACCTACTCCTATGGCACCTGCAACACAATCACGTAACCTTCGCAACATCACGCCTGACAACATGCTTCCTCTGTTTTCACAGCTTACCACACATACCGAAGACATAGTCGACCCCTCCTCCATGGTAACTACCTACAACTAAACCATGGAGCAGCCATAGATGTAGTAGCACCCTTGGGCAATTGTACATCTAAACCTAAAGCACATCTCAATCATTGGTTCACCTTAGAACTCAAAGATGTACGCAATAAAAAAAGAATTGCAGAAAGCAACTGGAGGAAAAACCCTTCAATCGCTAATAAACGACAATTTACAGCACTAGCATCTGAATATAGAAAAGCCACCCATCAAGCAATACAACTTGTGCATCGAGAATGCCAATTCTAGCTCTGAAGAGCTTTTCTCAGTCCTGAGAGAATTAGAATCACCACCACAGGCCCCAGACCTTTGCCTAAAGGATCAAACTTGGTGTGAAAATATACAAAAGTCCCTTGTGGATAAAATCTCTTCTCTCCAACTCAAAATTAATGAATGAAAAATGGAAACTCAACACATCTAATCAGGCTACACTGGAACACAACCTACCCAAACTATTCCCAAAGTTTGAGTTCTCTCCCATTTCTCTAGACGAGCCTACTAAAATCAAAAAAGGCCTCAAACCATCACAATGCCAAGGCGACATCTGTCCTGCGACGCTAATCAAAGATTGCGCAGACAACTTGGCACCATTCATCACCTCACTTATAAACAACTCATTGGCTTCTAACAAAGTACTCAAGAACCTCAAGGAAGCTTTGGTATTGCCCTTACTGAAAAAAACGACCCTAGACCCTAACGTACCAACTAACTACCGACCCATTACAACAGTGCTATTCCTGTTAAAAATTCCAAATAGGGTCGCATATGTAAAAATTCAAAAATACCTAGAAACGCACCATCTGCTGGGCCTCCACAAATACGGTTTCCGTCCAGGTCATGGTACGGAAATGGCCGTGGTAGACCGAACATCCCAAATGAATCAGATAGAGGTGACCTTCCATCCTTCTCCTCTTGGACCTCTCGTCGGCATCGGCATTTGATCTAGTAAATCATAACACCCTATGCCGTCACCTAGCGAGTGATGCCCACTTTTCCAACAGCGCCATAGCATGGATCAAATCGTTCCTCTCGAACCGCTCGATGAGAGTCTTCTCATCCAAGACGCCAGCTTGCCCCACCCATCACCTTTGGAGTGCCCCAGGGATCATGCGTATCCCCTACCATGTATAAATCATTCACAAAAACTCTCTTTGATAAATTAGACAATTTGGGTGTCACATACACAAATTATGCTGACGATACTCAAATACTAATTCATATCACAGGGGATTAAAAAACCAACGCAAAAGCCTTAAACGCAATCTATCACACCATCCAAGCCTGGATAGCTCAAAATTAGTTGTGTCTTAACAATAGCAAGACTGAGATATTGATCCTGGGCATCCCAGCAAAACTTAATAGCGCCCCACCTTCCTACCAATCAATCAACATAGATGGAAAGGCGATCAAGACAGCCAAAGAAGTTAAGACATTAGGAGTCTACCTCGACTCCTAACTTACCCTCTCTCAGCAAGTCAATGCCATCACATCGGCATCATCCTACACTGCTAAACTTATCTCTGCATGCAGACCATATCTTACAGAACACTATCAGAGCGGCACTTAATGTCCCAAAGTCTGAACAAATTACTCCCTTCAGAAGAAATATTCATTGGCTATCAGTTAGAGACTGCATTCAATTCAAAGTACTTACGCTCACGCACAAATGTCTTTCTAACACGGCTCCCCATTACCTGTCTAGCTTGATCGCCAAAAACCCAACCAGCCAGACTCACTTGTTCAGCTTACCTAGGGCAACTGTCCACACCAAGTTATAAAAGACAAAGGGCCTCATTACGACACAGGCGGTAAGTTACCGCCTGGGTCGTACCTTTACCACCATGGCGTAAACTACGTTTACGCCATGGTGGTTGGCGGACTTACCGCCCCATTCCGAGGTTGGCGGGGCGGTAAGTCCCCAATCCCCATTTACCCTTCCCCATTCCCATTTATGCCCCATAGGGCATAATGGGAGTGGGGAAGGCGTTAATTACGCCACCATAAATTACGGTGGCGTAATTAACATCAAGGTCCCTTAGCGCCATGGATTTTAACACCTGCTAAAAGCAGGTGTTAAAACCTCCATGGCGCTAAGGGAACTCGGAATCAGGCGGTAAGGGTCGGCGCTGTTTACGCTGCCGTAAACCCCTTACCGCCTGGGTCGTAATGAGGCCCAAAGAGCAGGTGGCTCCAGTTTCCCCTCGTCATGGCAGCTAACTACTGGAACGCCTTACCTACAGAACTAAGGTTAGATCCCTCATTATTGTCCTTAGCAAAAAGCTAAGAACTTGTCTCTTTAAACAGGACACTAAGCCGCATCCTCCTTACTCATAAGAACCCTGACACGCCTAGTGGACGGATCTTCTGTCTATCTGTACTCATCTCTGCTGTACTTAAACTTTACCGCGCAACTGTTATTTTTTTCACTGTATTGTATAATGACCTAATTGACCTGTACAACTAAGTATGAACTGTCACCATATTCTTAAGAGAAGCACCCAGATGCCTCAGGGTTAGGCGCGCGATACAAATCCAATAAATAAAGTATTCATATTAAAATAGCCTGCTCTCAGATTGTGGGGTGGGGATGTTGCACTAGGAGGAATATATAATAAGTGTCATGCTTCCATTAAAAAAAAATGATACATCATAGCTATTATATCTCTTTATACCAAATATGTATTAACATTGTCCAAACAGTGCAATCTTTTCATAATGTGTACCCAATGACTGCACAACATACTTAGTCACTTTATTTAGTCGTAGCTTTTCTGTCATCATAAATTCATTTCTACACTTTTCTCTCCTGCTTTCCACTCATTATTCTCCATCGACCTTCCTCCGTTTCCTTTCTCTAAATCTTTCCTATCCTCGTTTTCCTTTCCACCAGATTGAAAGAGGGCATGAGAAAGATGCATAGAAATCAAGGATAGCGTTTCCACTTGTTTTGAGTCCTATGCAGTATAACCTCTTAGACTTCTCTGCTGCAGTGATCCAATCATGTCCTGATTGCTAGCGTGTGCATCGCATATGAAATAACCACTCCATGAATAAAACCTGTGTAAAATAAAATCAGTAAAGCATGCAGGTTATGCCATATGCTGGACCATTTACATCTCATGTACCGACTATAATTTGCAATTTACCAAAAATAGCACCTTCAAAAGTAGTGTGTGTGATCCGTGGCCAGATTCTTAGCAGACACGTTTTGCCAAAGCCTTGAAAGGTCATCGGAAAATGTAATAACGCACAGGTAGCTCATTGAATTGCTTCTTTATCAGTTGCTGCTCGCAGTGACTGGCCTTCTCTGGCAGTCAAAAATGGCCAAGTCATCAAAGGTCTTTTGAGGTGACAGTATTACATTGCCCACACAAATATGTTTAATCCTCACATTGGAGCATGGTAAAATACTGATTATAATTGTATAATGCATACTAATGCATTCAATTGTAAAGGTCAAACTGCCACCACCAGTTGCATACTTGAGGCAATAACCAATAAATGGCACGACATAGAATCACAATCATACAACAATATTTCGCTGCACAATATATATTTAAAAATGGCTTTAGCTATGAAACTTGCAATGCCATCTATGATGGGCGATTGCCCAAAGTTGTTTGGATTTTTTTTAGGAAATTATGCTCGTAAAACTCAGAAAATGTGATATGCTAATACACCTCACTTTCATAATGCTCTTGCTAAAATGTATAGTGCAAACATATCTGTGCTGGGAATGCCTAGTGACACCCTCAGCAGCTGCCCTGTAGTTTACCAGTACCATGTGCTTTACTGAAAACAGCCATCTGAAAACCCAACATTCCAAGAGGGAGGGGGGGTTTAATCATGGGAATCCCTGCCCCAAACAATGTATAATTGTGTACTCCCAAAGCCTGGTGAAATATTAATAATTACTTATAAATCATAACTGGTTTGATATAGTTCTCTCTTGAAATAACCATTTATAGTGGCCAAACCCTGTGGTGTCAGTTTATTATCAGCTTGGTTTCCAGTGTCTCATTCAAGTGGCTAGGCTCATTTCTATCATCTCTCTGGGGCTAGGTCTTACTCAAAACAAAGCATTTGAGTCCAACCCTAAAATAAAATCAGCATTTGTCTCTCTGGGAAGGTGTGCCAGCATGGCAGGAGGACAGAATATACCCCCATGGTCAGCTGGGAAGCAGTGCTTCAAAGGCTAGCCCTTCCAGGTCAAAAGAGAGCTCACAGGAGGATGGTAATTGCTAGTGTCCATTTGATGCGGGGCAGACTGTGGAGTGGGAAGTGTTAAAGTAATCCAGGAGAGTAGATACAGCTAAGAGAGGATTACCACCATTGTGGGATTTCATAAGTCAATCACATTTTCTGTGACCCCCAGAGAGGTCCTACAAAGAAAGCACTGTGGGACTGAAATCATCAGGGAAAGTCTCTTGTCACAGCAGGCAAGATTTTACCTTTACCGAAGACTTGAAATGCTTCAATCTACCCTGGCAAATTGACAAAATAAATAAGTGGACCCCTGTTGTTTCAATGATCTTTGGACATCAGAAGACAACCTTCGACTAAGAAGCCAAGTGACTCTCTGGGCTCTGTTTCCCACATCACATAACTTTTTAGTCAATTGACCACATCCAAGTTGTTTTTGGGACCCCATGGGATCACTAGAACTGCCTTTGACACTCTCCATTTGTTTTCTGCTTCAAATCATTAAGTCACTATCGTAACCATCACCCAATAGTGCTCTTTGAGCCGATGGCCACTGCACAATTGCATTGCATCATCTGGACCTTGTTAAACCAACTGTACTGCTATGAGATACAATCTTGATCCATTGGGAGCATCTGACTTGACCATCTCAAAGGTATTTCAACCCTTTGGACGCACCAAGAAGCCTGGCTTGATGCTGCCGAGCAACCACAAAAGAATATACAGGTACTAATAGAATTTCTGTTCCCCAAGCCCTGATATTAACACTTAAGGAGTTAAGGGCTGTGGTGAATATTTAAGACCCCACTGCTTACCTTGTCAAGACAAACATTTTGATTCGAACAATGCTGCAAAGACTATTATGTGTCTGCCTCTTTCTTCAGACCCCAAGTACCTTCATACATCATAACATCTGCTTATTATGTGTCTTCTTTTACAGGGGCGGGTTTCAAGGCAGTGTACTAGTGTTTTGAATTTTTAGTTTAATTAAATGATCCTGTTTTATAGAGTATTTTATTTTGGTAGCACAATGCTATTGTTGTTTGGATGCTTCTTTGCCATCCCACCCCCCATTTCCCCACCACCCCCACTGGACATGTATAACTTTGATCTCATAATGAGCCTGTTTCACCTTTATGATTAGGATCACTACTGGTTTAATGGTAGTATGGGGCTGAGTAGGAGTGGTATCCACTGTTCATTACATGTATTGCTGCAGAGCAGCAGTCATTTTGTCACAGAGCACACAATATGTTTTTCCAACATATGCTACATTAACCTAATGCAATGAGAAATGTGTTTACAGATATTTCAGCATGCAGCCACTGAATCCCAAAATAATGAGGGACCAGCACAGAGTTTAACGGGTGTATAATGGCTATGAGCAGTCCATGCATGACAACACTGATGGGGCATACTGTGCTGTGATTCCCACTACAGAACATGTGTCCCTAAATAAATTAAACAGAAACAAAACAACAATCCAAATCTACCAATTACTGTGGTGCAGAGTCCTTCAAGAAAGCAACTGTAAACCCAATTATGAAGTCAACTTTCACGGAGATGATTATAGGGCGACCTGATATGGACTTCCAGTGAGCATCTGGGAGGTCATTGCCTGGCACATCTTCACCCACACACCACATGCATTTAAACGCACACTCATAATCATAACAGCAATTACTTACAAAGCAGTCAGTAACAGGGAACACAGACAGCCCTAGGGAAATGGTACCTTCAAATAAGATCATTGTTTTAATAAATGCCATATACTTGGTGGTTAATTAGCATGAATAGGAATGTCAAACCAAGGACAAGAAATGGAGGACATTACAAGATGTTGAATGTTGAGAGATTGAGGCCAGTATGTTTTGAAGCATTCGACTGAGGAGTTGGCTGGAGCGCTGGGGAGTCCATTCTCAAGGAGCAGAAAAGGAGCCACAGGTTACATGTAGGACTAATATGTCAGAATGAGTTGAGAACGAGAGAGATCAGCAACATTGCACAGAGATCAATTCAGTGAGTTAGTGGCGTGCAAGACCATGGATGGATTTCTAGACAAGTCGCAGAAATGTAAAGGAAGCAATTTTGCACAGAAAGCCATCCAGTGTGGTCATGCTTGGTAGAGGTGGGGGATCTAGGTGGTTTAAAAATGCTCAGTGTCATGAAGATATTGTTGAGGGGAGCAACACAGTAGAGGGGTAGGCAAGGCAGAAGTAGTCCAGTTTACTGAGAAAAAGAGTTGGCATAAGGGTTTTAGTTGAGAAAGATTGCATAAAGTGAAGAGATAAGCAGAGTTGATAGGTGAAGTTCCTTACCACTTTGTGATGCAAAGACATCAATCGGAATGCAGAATCGGTTGGCAGAGTGAAAGATGGTCGATGGTACAGTGGTGGAGGTGAGGAAGAAGTGAGGTATAGAGAAGAGTGTGGGGCTATGGGGGAGGAGGGAATGAGGGTGGGGGTAGGAGAAATAGGTGGATTGACAATGTGTCCTGTTTATTGGTTTAATGGAGGAAACATCATCAGTGGCTAGGGAGGAGCGTTTCTTGAGTCGAGCCTTGGCATGGCGGCTCATGGATAATTTCCAAGAATGCCAGCAGAGAAAGGAAATACGATTTGTGAAAAAAGGGATTTTTATTTTTGTCTTGACATCTGTGGTTAGGGACGGTAGAGATACCTTGTAGGCAGTGCGATTAGGGGATTATTCTTTGTGCAAATGCTGAGTGCAGCAATACACTTTTGTCCTCAGCAGTTGGATGGTGGGGAGATCCATGGGGATGCAGGCATGGTGGGGTAAAGATGCGGGCACCAAGGTTGTCACTGAAGTGGGTAGACAGTGCGGATATGGATTTGGTAAAGGCAAGTTAAATGGGGCGAGGTAGTTAATGAGAGAGAGCTTAGAGGGAGATGTTGACTTGGCCAAGGTAGATGACAATGGAGTTGACTTGAATTTACATTTGGTGGTAGTTGAGGAGGGAGAGTGGGGAAGAATAGAGAGTGGAGTGAATGAGAGAGTGGTCAGGGGGGATGAGTGTGGGAGCAGAGGACACCATGGTGGAAGATAGCAATATGAGATCGAGCATTGACTTTTTGAACATTTTTCAAGGTTATGTAGGTTAACCAGTGAGTTGTCAGAGAGAGTGGTGTCAAGTTGGACCTTTTGGGCCTTTGCCATACTGGCGAGGTTGAGTTCACCCATAATGGGGGCTCATCTTTGAACTGGGGCCCATAATAGCTCAATGGGATCTTCATACAAGATGAACCTTCATTATGGAAAACTAGTAAAGTGTCACAAAGGACAGTGTTCCTTCCCATAGGTTAGGATGTAGCATGGCCATATCTCATGTATACTCATTCAGTTCGAGCTTGCAGCCAGCGTGATTTGGACTCCAAGTGCAGCACATAAGATACATTACTGGAACTTGTCTTACGAAATAACATGTCAAGAACCATGACAAGTGGGGTTCATAACCTTGAAATGTGGGTTTCCAAAAATAATTCGTAAACGCAGTCACAAAGCTAAGCATGTAGGCATAGGTCTCGTCCCTTGCATATGTAGCCTTGTTTAGGTCTTGCTGGAAGGAACTGACTAAAGGAGTCAGTGGACGTCTACAGTGTTGCATGGGATCACCATGGACTGTGCCGAGGGGCAGCTGTGACACCAGCTACTTAATTTAATCTGCAGCTGAACGAGGATGAGTTTCTCCACAGTGAATGCATATGCCATGTTGCAAAGATCTTGTGTTGCTCGTCCTAGCCGCATAATAGCTACTACAGACTCGCTTTCATTTCCTGTCCCACACAAATACTCATTCAGAGGGATTTGCCATTGTCACGTGTCCAACGTCAACTCAAAGTAGCACTCAAGAGGTGCGGTTGCTTTCCCCAGCTACGATTTCCCCTTATATCACATGTGACAGCGATTATTAATATTTTGCACTGCGGGAAATATATTCCTTTTTGTTGAAACCTATTGAGTCATAATTTGAGACATTGCACCCGTTCGCACAATCACGACTAAATGTTTCAGTTTAAGAGTTAATTTTAACCAGGGGAGTTGCTAGGTCTGGAAAAGACCCGGGGCTAAGCTGCTGTCGGAACTGTTGGAACTGGGGGCTAGCTAGTCTTTTGGCTGTAGCTCCTGAGATTCTATCCGGGGCTACAACCAAAAGATCAGGGGCTATAGCCCCCTTAGCCCCCCCCTAGCAACGCCCCTGATTTTAACCATCTGTAGAATAGGTACGTTGTCGTTATATCAGATGTATTCACGAATATCATAGCATAGTACCCGATTATTGAAACAGTTTCTCCTGCACAAATAGAAGATTGTGCAATTACCGTAAAGCCATTATAAAAAATGCACCCCCACTACCCTTTGCACGTGTGCATAAGTAGGGGGCATTCCCTTGTTCGTATGTGGGGGTGCACCATGCAAATGAGGGAATCTGCTTTTTATCATCAAATCATGCACAAGGGAAAGTTAGTGTGTGTGTTTGTGTATGTGCTGTCAGACAGAACAGGCACACTGTCCACCCCACCAGAAAGACCCTTGCAGGGACAACAGTTGGGTCCATGAGAGGCCCAGTAGTGGGGTTATCTTTACCAACTTCAGCGCCCTTTCTCATAACCATCAATGGCTGTGGGCCAGGTTCAAAACGGTACCCTGCTTTCTACCTTCACTAATTCAGTCAGCACGACAAAAAAATTGAGTGTGACAACAGAACGCACATGAAAACATTCTGGGTCATAAGGGGCACAAGTCCTAGTGCAGAAGGCATCCACTGCGTCAGACACATCATTTATTGGTAAATCTGCCCCCAGGTATTCTTGTAAATGGGGCAGGAAATTCAATATAAACAAGTTACTGTAATAAACCATCATCGCGTTTACATGTAATTAATTATCTGACATAATTTCTACTTGACTTTATAGAGAACGAAAACGGAGTACCCATTATTCAAATTAATTACTGCAGCCTGTTCTAAAAGATACACATACATGGGTAGTATATTGGATCTGAGCACGTTGATTAACACTTTGTTTTTAAAGATGTATTTAAGAAGGGTTTTCAGTTTACATTGAAACTTTTTACACTATGATTCTGTATAAATCTCATAATTAAATAAAATCACAAAGCAGGAATGAACAGAAACAAAAACAAAATCAAACTTAAAGGATCAAACATTTCTCAACTACTTTGTTTACATAACTCTAAAACACAATTAATTCCAAATGGCCCACCATTCGTTCTCCCTCTGTTGTACAATCAGTTTCCGTTTCATAAAATGTTTTCCAAATAATTTACCCAGAGCTCATTTCAAGGCCTGGTTGGAGGTAGTCATAAGCCAATGCCATAACAGAAGTGTATCAACTTGGTTGATGGAGTGTAAAAAAGGGCCTAGTAGAATGATCCTATCTTCCTTAAAACCAGTGCATTTTAGCACTAAATGAAACAGTGATTCCATTTCTGAGCCGCCAGAGGTTCAGCACAGTTTTTACGAGGGATGCTGTGCAGATGTCACCCTTGCTTCTGGATGGTTTAAGGCACTTGATTATAGTGCAAGGGCAGGGACTGGGATGGGATGGAATTGGAAAAGGGGGGTGTTTGTAGGTGTTCCAAGTTGAGGAGGCATTGGCGGGCCGCTGTTGTGCGGGAGCGCTTAGTGGTGATTTTGGTTTGGAGCTACGTAATTATCCTAGTGAAAGTGTCTTGGACAGGGCCACAGGATGTGTTGTCTTTTACCACTAGGGATGGAGGATTGAGAGGGAGTTCTAGCTCCCAAAGAATTAAGAATAGTTATTGTGCACTGGACGTGGCATTTGCAATTCTATTGTTGTAGGTAGTGGCTTTGGCTGTGTGGATACTTTGCTTATTTTTTAAGATGATGTCTGAGAAAATGCTTGTTTGTGGTGGTAGGGTCTTGACAAGTAGCTTCATCTACCCTTTCTTTGTGCCTAAGGCACGGAGGTCAGTATTGAACCACTTGTTGTGGTGTCTGGTGTTTTTGGCTTTGCAGGCGGTGGTGTCCTAGACAGTAGGCATGGGATGTCCGAGCAAGGGGAGGATGTACACACTGGTGAGGTTGCTGGTACTACCTACAAGAGTGGGAAGGTAGGGGGAACATTTTGTACAGGCTATATGTAATAAGTGATTATGTGGTGGTCTGACTAAGGGCAATGGACGTTTGAATGGATGCATTTGTTTCACCCATGATCCAACAGCCAGTAAAGAACACATCCTTAGGCATGCGTGGGGTTAAGGATACGTTAGGCACAGCCTAAGGTAGAAGTGGATTTAATCAGGGCTTAGGCTTCTGTGTCTGACAAGTAGTTAAAGCAGAGGCTAAAGTCCCCCAGGGTAATGAGATGGGTAGTGGGCTTGAGGGTTAAGGATATAAGAGGGGAGATGTCATATTCAAAGGTTAGGATTGGGACTGGAGGACGGTAAATAAGGTCAAAGTTGATAGTTGTATGGGGGGCGTGGTTACATGGCTGCGTGAGTGGACGTGTTTCTGGACGGCTCCCACAGATCCGACATTGATCCTTGGATATGAACGTGCTTCACCTTTGCCACACGAGCCTGCTGCACACCTATGGGTGCATGAACGTCAGAGGCACAAATGGAGTGCAATGAGGGCCCGATCTGTGGCGTGAGGGGCGTGCGACGGATGCTGGAAGATTTGGGGAGCCCGAGTATCGGGGCTGAACAAAATGGCAGACAGTGAACAAAGGGAGATATAAACTGACTGCTGCATCGCAGGGGGAGGAGCCAGGCGAGGCGCAGCAGATATCGAGGCCGGCATGTGTGCCTGCGACGGAGGACTTTTGAGGACGGGATGAGACACTGCCGGGTCATGATGAAGGCGTTGGGGCCCACAGAGCGTAGTGGTGCGCTATGAGGCCGCGGGTGGCACTATACAGCATGGAGACGGCCCTAACATTAATAACATCCTAAAACATTACTAAGGCCGGGGGCTGCAAGTTGTGGGGCTCGCCCGCACTCCTTTGTCACAACACGATGACCAATAAACCCTTAAGAACAAAGGGCAAGCAACCCACGCTCGACAAATATGCTAGATCATCACCGGGTGCTGAAGGAGTCAGGAGCAAAGACAAAACCCTGTCTGGGGCACGGCCACCATGGGCACAAACCAGGAGATCCTTATAGCGATTGTTGATCTGAAAGTGGCCTGGGAGACCAAGCTGGGTCTGGCCATGACCGAATTGAAAGCAGCACTGGAGCTCAAAGTTGGAGCGGTGCAAGAGGAGGTGAATCTTCTCCGACAAGATGTCCGATAATTGCCAGGACGCATGGGGAACTTAGAAAAAGAGGTGGCCCCGAACACAGCAGACTGCGCAACCCATAAATCGGAACTACACGCATTAGTAGAACGCGTGGGGAACCTGGAAAGTAGGGCGGAGGAGGCAGAAGGATGCGCCCGAAGGAATAATATCCTCATCGTTGGTCTGCCGGAGGGAGCTGAAGGACCGAACCCCACGGAGTACATTGAATACATGCTGCTGCAGGAGATAACCGGTGGTGTGTTGATCCAGGGGTTTGCTGTTGAGAGGGTGCACAGGGTCCTGAGGAGGAGGCCGCCGCCGTGGACCCCTCCTAGGCCGGTGATCGCCAAGATCCTGAACTACTGGGATCGTGAAAAGATTCTCAAACATTTTCAGAAGGGCGGAACAATACAAAGGGGGTCGGCACACATCACCACATACCCGGATTACACCTTGCAGGTGCAGCGCAGATGCATGAACTTTGGGATTGTGAAGAGAAGATTGCGTGAATCAGGTCACAAGTACATGCTGATCTTCCTGGCAAAATTGAAGGTGTTCCACAAGAACATAATTTTGTTTTTCGAGACCCCGGAGGATGCTATGGGATGGCTGAACACGCAGAGCTGCCCCCAAGAACCGGATATCCAGACAGTAGAAGGAGAAGATAAGTAGCAGAAGTCTGGGGCACCCAGGGTGTCACAGCCAAGGACAATGGGACTGGAATATAGCCTGAGACATGGCCTACGGGCGGGTGTTGCTTGGGCCATAGGTATGTAGGATCCTTTGGCAACGAGAAACTTTGATATTAAGGCGGGAGCCTTACAGAACCTGCCCTCATACCCCCACAACGAGAAGTCTAGTTAGGTCACTGGTAGTCCGGTGACACCCTGCCGGGTTCCTGGCCTCAGCGTTCCGAGGCAGGACAAAACGCGGGGGGAGCCTGAGATCCAGGGATGGAGTTGGGCACGTGTTGGGGTTGGGCGGGGTAGGGGGAGGGAAGGGGTTGTGTGCAGTGTTTTAAAGTTGGGAAAGGGGGACAGGGGGGAGTTTGCTGGAAATGGGAAGGGAATGAGCCAAATTATGGGTCACTTCAGACAGGAGGGAAACTGGAAGGGGAGGCGGGATACTCCATAAATGGCGTCGGGTAGTCTTAGAGTGGTCACTTGAAATGTGAGGGGCCTCAATAGCTACCTGAAGCATAACAAAGTGATGATGTACCTGAGAAGGATGAGGGTTGATATAATATTGTTACAGGAAACCCTTACTAGGGAGAAACTGGAGGTGGTCAGGAGAAAGTGGAGGGGAGTGTTACTGGATGCCACATACTCAGCTTATGCAAGGGGTGTTCTTATATGGGTGGCACCGCATGGACCATTTCAACTGATTCAATCCACGAGGGACCAGGAAGGTAGGATGATAGTAGTGCAGGGGATGCTGGAAAACTGTGAGGTGAGCATTATAAATGTATACGCCCCTAACCAAGATACAGCAGCCTATTTTAGGACTATATATGGGAAAATTAAACCCCTGCTGGGTGGCACGATCCTGTGGGGAGGGGACTTCAACTGTACACTGAACCCTAAATTGGATAGATCAGATGGTAAATGATGCAAACCCACCCCGGCCGCAAAGACGTTACAGGCCCTGTTGAAAGATTTTGGACTGGAAAACGTCTGGAGGCAGCTGCATCCAGCAGACAGGCACTACTCACACTACGCCGCACCTCATGATCTGCGCACAAGGGTGGATTATGTGTTTGCTACGGCTCGGTTACTGGGAGAAATGATGAGCGCGGAATATAAGGCCTGAGTGCTTTCGGACCACTCCCCCTTAATCCTGGAGTGGCGACACCAACCCCCTAGTGCACGAATCCCAACGTGGAAGCTCAGAGCTGATGCCCTGCATGACTCGGGATTCCGGGAGGACCTAAGGGAGGCGATCACTGAGTACTTCGATATTAATACCGGTGGTATCCAATCTGAGGGAACTGTGTGGGAGGCATTCAAAGTTGTAGTGCGGGGCGTAGCTACATCAAAATCAAGAGGGCTCCAGGGGGGCATAGAATGTGAGTTGCAGAAAATGGAGAGGAAGCTGGAAGATAAAATGCATAAGGGAGGCACAACTCGGGAGGATGGGGTAAGGGTGAGGCTTTTACAACAAGCCAGCAGTGAGCATTGGGATAGATTATGTAAGTTGAGTCATATATCGAAAGACAGCATGCGAGGGAGACAAGCCGGGCAGATTGCTAGCCTAGTTATACATATGTGAAACATCACAACCAGTGATCAGGGAAATTAGGGCAGACGAAGGCCAGATTTGGGATACCAAAGAGGGAGTAAATGAAGAGTTCCTTAGATATTATAAGCGCCTTTATGAGGACATAGAAGAAGATAAGGCCCAAGAGATCCAGGACACATTAGAAGACATAGGCTTGCCCACGGTAAATGATCTGGAACGGGCAGACCTGGGTGCTCCAATCACCTTGGACGAACTAGAGATGGTGATCCAGCACCTGCCCACATGCAAAGCTCTGGGGTCGGACGGGCTCCCCAGCGAATTCTATAAAACATATAAACAAGAGCTGCTTCCCCCGCTGCTGGCCTTGCTTAATGAGGCTTTTGAGTGTGGTAGGTTGCCAGAGTCCCTACGGGAGGCTGTGATCATCCCGCTCTTAAAACCAGGTAAGCCAAGCACAGATTGTGGGTCTTATAGACCCCTATCGAAGCTTAACTAGGACAGCAAAATCCTCACGGCTGTGCTGGCAAACAGGCTTAAGCGAGTCATCGGGAGACTGATACAACCCAACCAAACAGGCTACGTCCCTGGTAGGAATATAACTGACAACCATAGGAGACTCCACCATATTATTGACCAAACAGAGCAGGACCCTGGCGAACTGGCAATCATTTCGCTGGATGCAGTTAAGGCCTTCGACTCAGTGAGATGGCCCTGGCTGCTAGCGACTCTTAGAGAATATGGAATGGGGCCGGGGTACCTAAGGTGGGTTAAAATGCTCTATTATTCCCCAATCACAAGGGTCAAAACGGATGCTACTATCTCGGATAAATGGCAACTTAGCAGGGGCACTAGACAAGGCTGCCCTTGGTCGCCTATGCTATATATACTAGCGTTGGAGCCACTGGCAGTATGCCTCAGACAACAATATGGGGAGATAGGGATCCACACGGCGGAAGGTTCCCATCTTATATCCTTGTATGCCGATGACATACTTTTATATCTACGCTTCCGAAAGGAGAACCTACAATATGTCCTGGAGGTGATGGAACGATACGCTACCCTCTCTTGCATAGCAGTGAACCCCAAGAAATCCAGCTGGTTTCCCCTGGGGAGATATAGAAGTGTCCTACCGAGAAGCCTACCGGTGATGCCAATACCCAGGCATACCGAGACGTTCCGATACCTGGGTATTGACATTTACCACACGACAAGAGAAGAACACAAACACAATACGGAAAAGGCAGTTGAAGGTATTAAAAATAGCATGGGATTTTGGTCCAGACCACCCCTGGCCATGATGGGAAGAGCGGCCCTGATTAAAATGGTAATCCTGCCCGGACTGTAACACTTCTTTGTAAACATCCCATATGTGATCCCCAAGAGCTTCTTCGCCAGACTCCACAGCTTGTGCAGGGGGTTTATATGGCATAACTCCAGGAATAGAGTGGCCCTCTGGAAACTACAAAACTCGTGTGACAAGGGTGGTATAAACCTACCGAATTTCGAGTTGTATTACTTGGTGGGGCAGCCGCAATATGTGGCCAGGTGGTTGTCTGAGGAGGAAACGGCTGAAGCTAGGCTGTTATGTAAGGATCCTGCTCCCTACTTCCTTAGAGAGACTGTGTGGTTGCCTAAGGCGAAGACACTGGGAATGGCGAGGCTGCTGGTGCTTGGCTGGAAGTGTGGCATAGAGCATGGCGGACCGTGGGATGCCCGCCCCGCTCTCCATGCAGGTACCGCTAGTGGCGCTATGCAGAGAGGATTCCCAAATGATAAAAGGGGTCTGTAAATACTGGGAACCGGTGGGCCTGGCCACTCTTGGGGACATATGGCAGGAGGGGGAGGCGCTGAACTTTCAGAGGCTAACAGTGGACACTGGAGTGCACAAGGCCAACATATTACCTATTCCAGAATCATCAGACAGGTGCGAGAAAGGTGGCCGGCGGGTGTGCTAGCGGAACAACCTGATGCTACCATCGAGACGATGTATGACATCTCGGAGGGTGGGCATGAAATATCCGGCATATATTAGCTACTGGGAACCAGGGTGGGAAAGGAGTTAGTAAGTGATTTCAATCCGGCACTGCAACTAAGTCAATGCCTAGTATGGGATGCCCAATGGAAACCCTTATTTATATATTTTTATGTCAAAAGTTTGTTTAATTCTGGATGATGTACCCTTATATAACGCCCCTCTCTTTGAAATCCCCCGGTCTCACTGAACCAAGAAATAGGTTTGTTTTGCAAATTAAAAGATTTATTTGAAGAATCGAACAATTTATAGATTATACTTTTATGAATATGAACAATATCTGAATATCACACTTATGAATATGAACAATGATCAGCAATGGGTAATATTACAATATCAATAATCTCTTTAATCACTTAGGAGTAGGAATAGGAGGATTAATGTATCAGAGAATACTTTGTATGGTTCAAGAAATTGCAATGATAGGAGGAAATGCAACACAGAAATAAAACTTGATAGGACTTCAATCAAAGACAATATGATCACTCTTTCCCCTGTTACTACTCACTCCCCCCAACATGCAATATGAAGATATGGAATGAGGGCACACAGGTATCAGGAATAACAATCAACAATGCAGTTCAATCCCAATTCCCCCCAGCAAGCTTAGAGAGAACAGGAATGCTTTAAAAACAGGTCAAAATGCTTTTGAATGTGATTTGCAATGAATGGGAAAATGCTAAACTTTATTTTAATTCGCTAAATTGAATTCAGAACAAGTGAGAGTTGCTTTTGGATAAGTTCAGGGAAACACTAGCAATGATTGTAGAATGATTAGCACATGGAAAACAAAATTCAGAGGTTGAAATCAAGAAATAGCTATTTTTACATGTGGTGAAATTGAGCCAAATTTTAAATTCGCGTGGCTACTGAAATTACATTTAAATTTCGTTTCTAGGACGTACGGTTCAAAAGTTACAGAGGTTTTTGTGAAGGTAGATTTTTCAGAAACAGAGTCAAAATTCAAAATGAAAGATGCACTTTAAAGATTAGTAACCAAGATGGACTTATACTAAGGAGCTATGAAAGTACAAGATACCCAACGGGACAACCAACAGAACAGGGCGCCTTCCGCTCTGATTGCTGTGCTCCAGGACACTTGACTTTCTTCAGAAAATATCAGCGCACATATGATTATCGCTACAATTATCACAGACTATATAATGAGAAGAATTCAGGATGGACACAAGATTCTATAATGCAGTTCTAGATAGGTTGGAATGGATTGAATAGGATTACTTTAAACTAAGAGATGACTATGGACAGTTCTATACTTAATACTCACTCCTATGGCTTTCGAATGGAATGGGCCAGTCAAACATCTTGTCAAGGGCTTGGACTTCACTCGCCACCGGACAGGTCTCAGGCACTGGGTTCTGCTCTCAGCAAGGCCCTCTGGTCTGCGCAGCCTCTTGGACTTCATCTGATGGGTTGGTTCTGGGTACAGCTCTGCTCTATGGGTCTGGATCTTGGTTCTAGCATGAGGTTCTTAGCTAGAACAGCAAAACAGCTCATCCAGGCTGTTGGATTGTGTGGTGCCTCTTGGAAGTTTAGGGGTTAAAATCAGGTGTGCACATTTTTAAAAGCCTGCTGAAAAGGGTTCAGCTTTTTAGATTAGGCCTCTGCTTCAGGGTTCTAGAGGCTGGTTCTAGAGTCTGGATCTGGGTCTGGTTCTTCCTGCAGGGTGCTTTGCCAGGGGATCAGTTGATGAGCAAAAAGTGTGTCTGTGGGTCCTCAACAGTCTCTATTTATCCATTTTCCAAAGTGGGTGGGGAGGCTGATTGTCTATGCCCAACCCTCTAAGGATCTGATAGGTCAGATAATTCCCTGTCCCCTGATTTGAGAAAGGAACAATGTGTCATCATGTGTCAGAATGATGCTGCCATTTACAACCTAGGGAAGAACCTCCCCTTTGCTTTTACTTACAAAATCTATTTTTTCCCAAAAAACATATTTCCCATATGCACAACTTGTTCATAAGACATATTCACATGATAGATTAATTAAGGCACGTCTCTGTTCAAGTCCCATGTTCCTACGAGTTTCGGTTCACAATTGACAGTTTTTTCACGCTTTTGATTGGTTACACATTTTTTCGGATCTGTACAATTTTTTACATATACATGCACATACTTCTGGTCATACTTCTGTAATTCCTCATGTTCCTAGCACAACCACAATAGCCATAATATTAAAAACTTTTGTATTCAGTCTCAGAACATCGCACAGATTCCAGATTAGTTTTGAACTGTGAGCAAATTTTTAATTTTTATAATCTCTAAATTTCGGTACAATATTTTAGAAGTGTTTTCCTTAAACATATATTTAATCCAATGTCAAATCCACATTTTCAGTCTGGCCCGCCTCCAAGGTCTTGGCTGAGTTAGAGAGTCACCTGGCCTCCTTACTGCCAAGGCAGTTTCTATTGACGCCCCAAATTAACATCTCCATTCAACTCAAGGGAGCCATTTGTCTGCACTCAGAGCAACAGGCCAGGGTGTCCCTCCCAGTTCCTTTTCACACCAGCCTGCCAGTTTCTTAGCAGAGCACAGGAGAACAGGTTCATTTGTTTAGGGAGGAGGTGTGGAATGTGTTTGAAGCCCAGTGTGGGAAACTTTAACTTTTAACACAATGTCTGAAATGGTCTTGTCTTAAAATATAACTTACATTTTTAACAAATACATCACCCAATTTCTTACTTCAAGCCTTTTTAGAATATAGTTTTGAATTGTATCCACCTCTTAGGCTTCTGATGGCAAGTCTTTCTTTGGCATATTTGAGCTCAATGAACAACTTTACACATGACAAGTTTTAAATTGCCGGCTTCTGACAGAGGTGAGTAACGGTATTACACCCATTTTTGACAGATTTCTTCCAGCTCAACCATCCTCAAAAGTGGACTTTGTTCAGATAATATACACTTCTGTGGACATTGTATTTATGCAGATTCTCGAAGTAGAATGATGTTCACCACCCAACAAGGAGGTTGGATCTTTTTGTGTGGTTTGTGAGCCATGATGATTGCAATATTGACAGCCAGGGAAAAACAGATTTTTAAAACAGCTCTGTGTTTTCTTTTGCGATGATTTTGCTCTGTGGGCAGCCAAATGATGGGTTTTGGCAGTGGTCTCCCATGTTACCACTGACATAGGCAAAAGTGGATGGCGGCCTATTTTTCTGATTTTTACTGCATGCTTTCTGGTGATTTTTAGCGAGCAGCATGCTTTCCGGCGGCCATTCTGTTGTTTCTGCTGCAAGCAATGTACAGTAATGTTGCAGGGCCTGGCTAGTGGGTTGAAACATCCCACAAGTTGTTCCAACTGAGGCGAGATTGGGAAGAGGAGGCGGGGGAACCCATGTCGGAGGGGCAATGGGACAGAGCCCAAAAGTATCATAAGAAGGTGTCCCGAAACGCGAGGTTCCAGTAGATCCAATTATATATCACTCATAGAGCATATTTGACCCCCCAGCAAAATGGACAGGTTTGGAAGCCCGGTGATACAGAAATACCCTAAGTGTGGGGAGGAGGAGGCGGTGATGCTACATATGTTTTGGGCTTGCCCGGAGGTGGGAAGGTTTCGGACAGAACTGAAAATGCGCTTGGCAGAGAAAGTGATCACGCTGGAGGTGGAGTCAGCTTGGGCATGCATGCTTGGGGGCTTTCCCAGACCATGCAACCTGAGGCACATTAGCAAGATGAAGGATCTGGCCTACATCCTGGCCAAAAGGAGGATTGCAATGGGCTGGAAAGCAGCCTCCAGGCCTAGAATTGAGATGTGGTGGGCTGACCTCGTGAAGTGGGCCGAGGCAGAAACGGCTGCCTGGTACGAGGCAGTCAGCAGGGGGGGGTGGGACCCCTGATAGCATGGAGACAATTGGAGGCCTCGATGGCGGGTCCTCCCCAGGCCGACCATAGTGATGATGACATGGAAGAGACAAAGGCAGCGGATACGTCTGAAGATGAACAGGCTGATTATATGGACACAGGGGCTGGAGTTAATGGGGTGGGAGGGGGAAGAACAGAAGATTGTACTCTGTAGTGTAATGCTGTAAAACTTAAACATGCAAGTCCTAATTGTTTGTAATGTTTGGTGTGTTGTTTAAAATAATAAAAAACTATATAAAAAAAAGTTGATAGTTGCATTGGGCGAGCAGTTGAATTCAACAGAAATGGATTCACAGTTTTGGAGCTGGGTAGTGCTAACGTAGCAGAATGGGAGACTATCCTTGTAGATGAAGGCTACTCCACCCCTTTTTCTGCTTGTTATATCACATCTTAGGATGGTGTAACCTGTGGGGACCACGATGGAGAACGCAGGCCCAGCTGTTGGGGTCAACCAGTTTTCTGTAATGGCTAGGATGTCAGGCTTGTTCATGGTAATGAGGTCCAAGATGTCAGGCACGTGGGCACTAGGGATCTAGCATTTATCAGGATAAATCTAAGGGACGGTACTGGTGTGCCATTATCTTTGGCATGAGTAGTGTTATATAGTGTGTTTGGAAAGACTGTAGAGACATGCAAATAAAGGGTTGTGTGAAGACAGAGATTTGCATTCTGTCTCTCAATTGTAGGGGAGAATTATTCTGGTTTGGCCGGAGAACAGGTGCAAGCGGTCAAGTTATCAAGGCGGTCTGGGAGTGGGTGCCGAGCGAAAGTAGAGGCGGCGGTGATGCTGGCAGGCCTTGCTGATTCAGGTGCACTTAGGACTGCGTCTGGTTCCAAGGGGAGCAGAAAGGTGTTGGTTGTGCAGCTTTGATGGCATGGTGATGTGTGAAGAGTTACTAGCATGCAACGGCACCACAACTGGTACAAGTGTAGTATCCAATATTTGTTGTTTGGATTATGGGCGACAGGAGGTAGGCTGTGGCATCAGGCATGAGTCTAGGTGTGGAAGAACTGCAGAATGCGTTGACGCCAAGCTCCCACCTGCTGAGTTGGCATTATGGTCCTCAATACTGTGCCTCAGCATGTTTATACAGGCGAGGGGTGCTTACTGGCCAGTGGGCTCACATCGTGATGGTGGGGTTGTGTACACTGGTCAGAAAGGGGGAGGAAAAGGCTTGGGCTTTGTAAGGGGATGAAGGGAGCACAGGGCATGTGGACAGAGCGGTGACACATATCAGGCAAGGAACATGCCAATCCTGATGAGATGTATGCGATTTCTTCGAAAATATTTCACCAAAAAGCAATATATTTTTTACTGTTTCTACTTTTTTTATGCGGGAAGACCCCACAGTTACCCCCCATCACACCTCCCTACCGTAACTTATACCCTTACACCACACCCAGCTATTGTGCATTACACGTATACCATTTCCCCTACCATTTTCAGTTAAATACATTCGTTGAAATGTCATTAGGCAAAATGGTATTTGACAAAATCTACAGAAATGATCCTGATGTGCTGGCAGGGAGCCAGTGTTCGGGCTAACCTTTCTCATTTGTGCCTGGAGCAGTGTGGCTGCATGAGGGTTTAGGAGTCACTTGTTGGGCATGCAGCATTGGGTGGTGCTGTGATCCTCAGCAGACAGCGGTAGGATTTTTGTGAAGGCAATAGATGTTAATAGGGCTAAAGGCACACGCGGTGATACTGAGTATGTAGGCATTGGGTGGAGCAAGGCGAAGAAAAATGCTTGGGTTCGGTAAGGGGAAGATGTGAATACACGAAAGGCGAGCCGAGCAGCAGCATGCATCAGGCAAGGCACATGGTAATAGTGATGCACCAGTAAGCTACAAGTGTGCAAGCTTAAGTTTACCAGTTGTGCATGGAACAGGGAGGCAGTATACTTTTACAGGAGATGCTGGTGGGGTGGTGGTATGGCGATCGGGGCGGAAACAGGCAGAGACATTCAACAATGTCTTTAATAGGTAGCCTTGCTGGATGGCTGGCTTTGTCTCCCAGTTCGGTGGGGAGGACTGGGAAGAACGGCACTGCGGCCAATCATCAGGCAGCAGGAAGGCCGTGGAAGTCTGGAATCTCAACTGAGCTGTCACCTCTGAACCACCTACAGATTACTGCCACAAAGGGACTCTAGTCCCAGTAACAGAGTGGTCTGTGCAGGGCTCCCTAGATGGATGGGGGCCATGAGATGTAAGATGACAGGCAGAGACATTCAACAATGGCCAAATAGGTAGCCTTGCTCGATGGCCAGCTTTGCCTCCTAGTTTGTTGGGGATGGCTGCGAAGAACTGCAGTGCAGCCCATCATCAGGCAGCAGGAAGGCCTTGGAAGTCATGAACTAGTTTTCAAAAATTAATTAGCAGAGTTTGCTCATTAACATATTCTTGATTAGCAAACAAACCCATTTGAGTAGCAATGTTATACTAATATAATTCCACCAGAAGTAATTTGTACCCAAGACATAAAGTGGGCAACAATAAAGCAGTTTTGTGTACCACTGAAGTAAGACATTAATTAATGAGAGGAGTCAGGCCTTTCAAATTCTTTGAACTTCTGATAGACCTGCAGGTCGAGTAACTTAGTTTACCTACTCAACCTAAGGGAAATGCACTAGTCCCATGGGAACAGATGTCAATGACTTCTGTAACCCACTTTGTTTGGCACACTGTTGCCACCAAGAGGCCAGCCATGCACATTGAAACCTTTATTTGATACTTACTGCAAACAAAGTAAATGTTAAATAAAAGTTTCAAACATCCCCTGCAAATGGTACATGTCATTCATAAAATCTGCTCAACTATGCAAGTAGGTGAAAAAACCTTTTGAGACCTCGATGAGGGGCTATAAAATGTCAAAGTTTAGCTGCATAGATGGATACAAATAAATAGATATGATAACAAGGCTCTGAAAATATTTTTGACAGCTCTCTGCTGGAGGTACTAATATATAATGCAATCAGCAAAGTGAGATCTGGAGGCCCTACAATGTACAGTAGTGCAGTAGATCGGCAGATGTACAGACTGGCTGGAACTATTGATCACTACTTTGCATAAACATCTAGTAAGCTTTGTGCATTAATTACGTAAGCAAAAAGGAAGTAAGAGACTAAGCAGAGTGGATGGCCTAGCAGGCAGAGAACTGCATAAACTAGGGGGAATATTGTAGTTTGCGGCCCATCTCACTTTCAGGTAGATGGTATAAAGCAACAGAGTGATAAGATAGAATGTCATGGAGTATGGGATCATTTCAACGGTTGAGCACCAGATCCACAGATGAATGCAACCAGCAAGTTACAAAACTAGCTTTGCCATCATAAGCATTTGGCAGTGTGATCATGTACATTTTCAAAAGTGTTCATGTGTCACTATGATGCATTTAAACCAACAAAATGAAATATAGTCGACACTATGAGATTAGGGTATACGAACCTAGGCTTTACAGCAAAGCATGGAGATGATGCAGCGTGTTAGGGTATCAATAGTATAATTATGCATTATGTAACAACTTAAATTGTTGGACATGGAATTGCATGACTGTCAAGTTAACATACTGGTCTTTGCCAGACAGGATATAGTTAGCTTAGTAAAAGTATCATCCCGATTACTTCTGGTTTGCAATTATTGAAAAACAATGTGAAATGGTTGCCTAGCACTCCAAAACAGGCAATTAGAGGAGGAGATGATTACTGCTGCACTCTCTCTCCATTAGACCATTTGAACGTGCAGTGAATAGAGAATAGAGGGTGAAGAGAGGGTGAAGAGAGGCTCAGGGGCAAGAGAGGAATGCAGGTCAAGCTGTGCTTTCATTCAACATGACAACTTAAATAGCTAGCCTTGCTACACAAGTGTCAATTTGAGTAGCAAACATACATAATTGCATAGTAAATTGCTATGCCACATTGCTTATGTTATGCCTTGAATTGCCTCAATAGCAACATTAGGTTAAAACGCACATTGATGAGAGGACTCAAAAAGAATCGTTTCAGCTGAAACTCCCAGGCAAAATTAAATCTTTTCTCCCACTATCTCACTTCAGCAGCACCACAAAGCATTAGTGCTGCAAAACCTGGATCGGGGAAACACACTCTTCTCAGGTATCACCACCTCAGCCCCTACGCCACACACCACCGGTATCAATAAGCTTGCGAGATTGGCTCCTATTCTTAAAAAGCATTTTTTGCTGTCGATACCTGCCCAGATCATTTGAAAAACAGCCTTTATTATATAAACAGCAATAGTAACTCAAGTACAACCTTGCCTAGATGTAAGGATTGCCCTTTCTGTGAGCCAGTGCAACACAAGGAGCAGCAACATAGAGAAGCTCGAAAATAACACGTTTCAAAAAGGGAAGACTGGATAACAAGCTACAGATGCTATGAAAAGATCTCTCACTGGACAACTCTGCAAATCCAATGTTTTTAATGTTCGGGAAAGAAATGTACCTCTGCTGCTCGAGGAGTTCCTCTTAGAGAGCTAGGCACACTGAATTCCCTAAACCTGTGCAGGTCCCCAACACCACAATAGGAGACTGCCACGATATGCTGTAGCTCTTACAAACATGGTATTTACCTGTAAAAGCTCTCCACGCTTCCTAGCTAGTTCACACTGTGTATACCATACATACATACATATACGCAATGAGATTATAATCTGATTCAGAGGTTAGGGGCTCACAGTTTGCTTACCACTGAGTACTGGCAGATGTGTTTAATTTGTTGCGCAAAGAAACGGTCTGTAACATGTTAATTCCTGGGACACATCTAGGTAACTCTCAAACCCTTTCAGTTAAATGATGCAGTGCTACATTGAACAGCATGAAAAACACAGTGGCCTTCCTGAATCTGTGATAAAGGAAGAGAAACGAGCATGGACTATGCCAATAGTTCTGGCTGCTGTATGAGCATTTCAAATTAATTGCCATCATATCCCCAGCAACTAACATAATGTGCCAAATATTTACACCATACATCCAGTAAGTACAATGATGTGTCTGGTATTTGCATGTTGAGGTCTATTGCTTATATTGTATTGCTATATGACATATATCTTATATTGTATTGCTATATAAAATTGCATAGAGGGAACTCCTAAACTTAGCATGCGCCACATCTAGATAGAATTGTAAATGACAGCATATGCCGCACTGAGTTGGAATCCTCAACGTAGCCTGCGTCGCATCTAGATAGAGATGTTCTTTAATGATTCATATAGGACTCTCCTGCCAAGCCTAGACCAAGCGTGCAATCATGAATCAATAACCAACCCACTAACAATTTCACTCCTCTGCATACACCCCTCAAACTCAAACCAAACACAACCACAAGCCTTAAACGCAGCAAACCACACAAACTTCACTACACTGCAACAACTAAACAAATCACACATAGACTTGCACAACAGCACACAATGACTACCAACCGAAAAACACCCCAAACCCAGCCAACGGACCCACCGGGCTGAGGCTGCCAACAGCACATCACTGCTATCTTGCACTTTTCCAGCTTATTCCCACTAACTCACCCCCTCTGTCCCTTATTCAGAGCCGCCAGAGCGCCAGGGGACAGCTCCGGTGGTGATAGTGCACGGTTCAAATATCCTTTAACATTTAACATCATATACCAGCAAAGGCCATCACAACCCCAATACTCACACCGTGTCTAGTTGTTACCAAAACCTAAGGCACTCACATCATTGGCAGGCACTGTTAGCAACACTCTTGGTACTTGCATTGTTATCATTCAATCCACAGGTACTCCCAGAATCGTCAAGGCTATTGGCAGTTAGCATTGCAGATCCAGGTTGAAGTATGCCTATTTAGCACTGCAGGGCAAGATTTTAATAAACGTACTTAGCAACGCAGTGACAGAATTCATTATTTCCCATAAGCAAAGAAGAACCAGGATTGAACATGCCTAGTTAGCACAGAAAGATTCCAATGTCTCCCGTGAGAAAGGCAATGCCACTTTCCATTATGCCGACTAAGAACAATAAGGCCAGATACTATTATGCCCAGTTAAGAAAATATTGCTGGATTTCGTTAGGCCCAGCTAGTGTGGTAATGTCAAATTACATTATTATTCATAGTTACTACGGTAAAGCCAATTACTGTTCAGAACGCCATAAAGCAAAGTCAATCTGGGTTGCAGGGAGTCTCAAAAGCACTGCAAGGCCAGACATCATACGGTGACCAAATGTTGGGTGTTCTAGGGGATGTATGTGTGCGGTGCTGGGAGCAGTGTATGTGGGGGAGGGTGTGTAATGCAGTGCTGGATGTTTGCCTGGAGTGCAGTGCTGGGAGTGTTGTGTGTGGTGCAGTGTTGGTGTTGTGTGTATTCAGTGCAGGGTTTGTGCAGGTGTGGGTGTGTGTGTAGATGGGTGTGTAATGCTAGGTTTGGTGTGTGTGTGTGTGTGTGTACAGTGCTGAGGGATGAAGCAGTGCAGCACTGCAAGAAGAATGTATTAAGTGCAGTGCTGCAGCTGTGTGTGTATGTTATTTGTCAAAGGTTTTGACCCATGTAGAATTATTAAACGGGGTAGATGTGGGGATGAGCTGTCGCCGCCCATCATTCTATCCCGGAGCAAAACTGAATCAATAGACTGGGTAGATGTGGGGATGAGCTGTCACCGCCCACATTCGCGCCAGAATCCAGGAAAACCGTGCAGTTGTACACACACCAAAATAGTCGCCTGACCTGCCACCCACCAGTACAAGCGTGCTGGGTCAGAAGTGCCATGAGTGAAATGTGGTGCCAAAGGAAAAACAACAGTGCCTGTTAGCTCAAAATCACTTTAAAGCCATCCTTTGTTTCTCTGAATGCAAGCTCAAAATGCCCATTTCAAACATTGCAAGATATCCAAAAATATCACTGAACACCAGCAGACATCTGGCAGAATGAAGCCTTGTGTGCATACAAAATCTGGAAAGAGGAAGAGCCTAAAATAAGGTTCATAAGGAAACTGGCTGAGCTGTGGATGTTAGCAGCTGAAGTGAAATTGGACTGAAAGACACTAAAATCTAAATGTTTAAAATAAATGAGTGACCTACTGTGAAGTGTCACATAGTTTGCCACTGTTGAAATGTCATAGTCTTGAACTTAGAATCAGCGTTCTAGCTGCATGTGTAAAAATTGTCAGTTTGATTTGAATGTAGAAAACTGGGAACTAAAGTAACATTTAGCTGAAGCCTGGCTTGATGAGTGTGAATTCTGCCCGGCAACTTCCCCCGACAGGAGTGAAACCTGCTCAGCCACTCTTCCCAGGCCTGGCTGCATTCTGCTGCCCCTGCCAAAAGGAGATGACACCTCTCTGATTGAATTAGGGGAGGGGCACCTGGGGACTACAGGAAACTGTCCCTGGCTCAGGCAAATGTTATATTAGGGGCGTCGTAAATGGCTTCCTCTTGGAAGGAGAAGTGGGAGGGGCACTGCATCTGTGAGCAAGCTAAGCTTGGGGGAAGTGGATAAACCGGAAATTCCAACATGTGCTTTGGAAAACCACACCCCTTTGGGGCCAGAGCATAATTTTAAAAAGATGGTTAATCCATAGTGCGGACTTGTAAAAATTATATAAATAACATCATCATTCTTGTGATTTTTCTGTGCACATTTTAAGAGGTGTTAGGACCCTGTGGTATGTTCTTGGGGATAGTAGCGAAAAAAAGGGTTGTTACTCCAAATGTATGCATGTTAAAAATCTGACACTTTATCATCTGAAACCCATATCCCTGGTGCACATTTGTGTAAAATGGGGGAGGGTGTGTAATGCAGTGCTGGATGTTTGCCTGGAGTGCAGTGCTGGGAGTGTTGCGTGTGGTGCAGTGTTGGTGTTGTGTGTATTCAGTGCAGGGTTTGTGCAGGTGTGGGTGTGTGTGTAGATGGGTGTGTAATGCTAGGTTCGGTGTGTGTGTGTGTGTGTACAGTGCTGAGGGATGAAGCAGTGCAGCACTGCAAGAAGAATGTATTAAGTGCAGTGCTGCAGCTGTGTGTGTATGTTATTTGTCAAAGGTTTTGACCCATGTAGAATTATTAAACGGGGTAGATGTGGGGATGAGCTGTCGCCGCCCATCATTCTATCCCGGAACAAAACTGAATCAATAGACTGGGTAGATGTGGGGATGAGCTGTCGCCGCCCACATTCGCGCCAGAATCCAGGAAAACCGTGCAGTTGTGCACACACCAAAATAGTCGCCTGACCTGCCACCCACCAGTACAAGCGTGCTGGGTCAGAAGTGCCATGAGTGAAATGTGGTGCCAAAGGAAAAACAACAGTGCCTGTTAGCTCAAAATCACTTTAAAACCATCCTTTGTTTCTCTGAATGCAAGCTCAAAATGCCCATTTCAAACATTGCAAGATATCCAAAAATATCACTGAACACCAGCAGACGTCTGGCAGAATGAAGCCTTGTGTGCATACAAAATCTGGAAAGAGGAAGAGCCTAAAATAAGGTTCTTAAGGAAACTGGCTGAGCTGTGGATGTCAGCAGCTGAAGTGAAATTGGACTGAAAGACACTAAAATCTAAATGTTTAAAATAAATGAGTGACCTACTGTGAAGTGTCACATAGTTTGCAACTGTTGAAATGTCATAGTCTTGAACTTAGAATCAGCGTTCTAGCTGCATGTGTAAAAATTGTCAGTTTGATTTGAATGTAGAATACTGGGAACTAAAGTGACATTTAGCTGAAGCCTGGCTTGAAGAGAGTGAATTCTGCCCGGCAACTTCCCCCGACAGGAGTGAAACCTGCTCAGCCACTCTTCCCAGGCCTGGCTGCATTCTGCTGCCCCTGCCAAAAGGAGATGACACCTCTCTGATTGAATTAGGGGAGGGGCACCTGGGGACTACAGGAAACTGTCCCTGGCTCAGGCAAATGTTATATTAGGGGCGTCGTAAATGGCTTCCTCTTGGAAGGAGAAGTGGGAGGGGCACTGCATCTGTGAGCAAGCTAAGCTTGGGGGAAGTGGATAAACCAGAAATTCCAACATGCGCTTTGGAAAACCACACCCCTTTGGGGCCAGAGCATAATTTTAAAAAGATGGTTAATCCATAGTGCGGACTTGTAAAAATTATATAAATAACATCATCATTCTTGTGATTTTTCTGTGCACATTTTAAGAGGTGTTAGGACCCTGTGGTATGTTCTTGGGGATAGTAGCGAAAAAAAAGGGTTGTTACTCCAAATGTATGCATGTTAAAAATCTGACACTTTATCATCTGAAACCCATATCCCTGGTGCACATTTGTGTAAAATGGGGGAGGGTGTGTAATGCAGTGCTGGATGTTTGCCTGGAGTGCAGTGCTGGGAGTGTTGTGTGTGGTGCAGTGTTGGTGTTGTTTGTATTCAGTGCAGGGTTTGTGCAGGTGTGGGTGTGTGTGTAGATGGGTGTGTAATGCTAGGTTCGGTGTGTGTGTGTGTGTGTGTACAGTGCTGAGGGATGAAGCAGTGCAGCACTGCAAGAAGAATGTATTAAGTGCAGTGCTGCAGCTGTGTGTGTATGTTATTTGTCAAAGGTTTTGACCCATGTAGAATTATTAAACGGGGTAGATGTGGGGATGAGCTGTCGCCACCCATCATTCTATCCCGGAACAAAACTGAATCAATAGACTGGGTAGATGTGGGGATGAGCTGTCGCCGCCCACATTCGCGCCAGAATCCAGGAAAACTGTGCAGTTGTGCACACACCAAAATAGTCGCCTGACCTGCCACCCACCAGTACAAGTGTGCTGGGTCAGAAGTGCCATGAGTGAAATGTGGTGCCAAAGGAAAAACAACAGTGCCTGTTAGCTCAAAATCACTTTAAAACCACCCTTTGTTTCTCTGAATGCAAGCACAAAATGCCCATTTCAAACATTGCAAGATATCCAAAAATATCACTGAACACCAGCAGGCATCTGGCAGAATGAAGCCTTGTGTGCATACAAAATCTGGAAAGAGGAAGAGCCTAAAATAAGGTTCATAAGGAAACTGGCTGAGCTGTGGATGTCAGCAGCTGAAGTGAAATTGGACTGAAAGACACTAAAATCTAAATGTTTAAAATAAATGAGTGTCCTACTGTGAAGTGTCACATAGTTTGCAACTGTTGAAATGTCATAGTCTTGAACTTAGAATCAGCGTTCTAGCTGCATGTGTTAAAATTGTCAGTTTGATTTGAATGTAGAAAACTGGGAACTAAAGTGACATTTAGCTGAAGCCTGGCTTGAAGAGAGTGAATTCTGCCTGGCAACTACCCCCGACAGGAGTGAAACCTGCTCAGCCACTCTTCCCAGGCCTGGCTGCATTCTGCTGCCCCTGCCAAAAGGAGATGACACCTCTCTGATTGAATTAGGGGAGGGGCACCTGGGGACTACAGGAAACTGTCCCTGGCTCAGGCAAATGTTATATTAGGGGCGTCGCAAATGGCTTCCTCTTGGAAGGAGAAGTGGGAGGGGCACTGCATCTGTGAGAAAGCTAAGCTTGGGGGAAGTGGATAAACCAGAAATTCCAACATGTGCTTTGGAAAACCACACCCCTTTGGGGCCAGAGCATAATTTTAAAAAGATGGTTAATCCATAGTGCGGACTTGTAAAAATTATATAAATAACATCATCATTCTTGTGATTTTTCTGTGCACATTTTAAGAGGTGTTAGGACCCTGTGGTATGTTCTTGGGGATAGTAGCGAAAAAAAGGGTTGTTACTCCAAATGTATGCATGTTAAAAATCTGACACTTTATCATCTGAAACCCATATCCCTGGTGCACATTTGTGTAAAATCTGGAAAGGTTTAGAGGTTGTGATCTGGATGAAAAGGGCAGAATTCTGTCATAAGGTGACACAACATCTTACAAAGACAGGGATCGGATGGTTTGGTGCTACAGAAAATATGTTAACTGGATGTATAATATTAGAAAAATGGTACATAGATAAATATGTATTTGGATCAGAAATAGATTTGTGTGCAATTTGACAAGGGGAGGATCCTCTGACCATAAACCTACCTCATCACTCTGACTCACAACCCAGTTCCCTCAATCAAGGAAGAGAGGAGGAACTGGCCAATGATAAGTTGAGAGGGTTGGGCATGCAGAATTAACCAACCCACCCACTTTCTAAACACAAAAAAAGAGCCACTGGAAGCCAGATAAGACTCAATTCCCATTTTCTGCGGAGCACGCTGACGGACAAATTCATATCCAGAACTTCAGAGACAAAGACTGACTCCAGCTAGACAGAGACCAGAACTTAGAACTCTGACTCCACAATTTAAAGCAAAGGCCTAGACCACAAGCTGAGTTCTCTTCAGCAGGCCTCAAAACCAACCAAACTATTCAACAGCCGGGCGAGCTGTTTGAATTCTTTGCCAAGAACTTTTGCAAGAACCTGTAGCAGTATCCAGAAAGCAGTGCTGTATCCGGAACCAGAGAGAACCACAAACCAGACCGTTGTGAGCAGAACCGGTGCTTGACAGACCCAGAGAGCAGAGCTGACCCAGATAGCCGGGACTTCAGAACCACCCGCCGGAAGTCCCGTCCAACCTGACCAGACCTTGACGGCTTATTTCAAAAATATAGTGTGAGTACTCACTGTGCAAAACCAATCTCTTAGTTTAAAATAATCTAATCCAAACTATTTTAGCCTATTAGAACTGCCTCCTAGAATCGTGTCATTCTGTCATCTTTAAACCTGAAAACTGTCATCTGTCACTCTGAGCTTTAAAATTTCAAATCCGAAAAATTACCTTTACTAAATCGGCCGTATCTCCGGAAACGTTTGTGATAGAAGCGGGATTTAACTTGTATTTTGAAGCTGAGATTCTAAGCTTTCTAACAAGCTCTAATCCGACTTACTCCTCATACTCCCTCCGTAATTGCGCTCGACGCACGTGTCTAAATTTGCAGCGATTTGACATTTTGCTTAATTTCAGCCACGTGTAAAAAGATTTGTCCTTGCTTTCCTTTGCTGAAATTCATTTGCAACCTGACAATCATTCATAGAGCATTGCTAAAGTGATCCTGAACTAATACAAAGTCGCTGTCACCCACCCTGAACCTCTAGAGGGAATTAAAATCAGTTTAGCATATTTTTCACTTCTTTGCATACCACATCAAAGTATATTGCCTGTGTTTAAAACTCCTACCTGTTTTCCTCTAAGCTTGCTAGGGGGAACTGAATTATATTTGATTGCATTCCTGAGAACTGTGTGCTTTCCCTCCATCTCTTTACCTTGCATAAAGGGGGGGTGAATTGTCAAAGAAAAGTGATTACATTGTCTTTTGTTGAAGTCATATCAAGTTTATTTTCTGTACTGCATTTTCATTCATCATTGCATTGTCCTTGAAGCCATAAAAGCATTCTCAGCTACTTTATCCTCTCTATATCACTTCTAAGCCATCAAAAAGAGTGTACCACTGTAACATTATCCATTGTTGATCACTATCATCCTCACAAGTGTGCTATCAAACATTAATTTATTATAAAAGTGTGTTATATATATATATATATTGTTTAATTTTCAAATAAACCTTTTATATTGCAAAACAAACCTACTTCTTAGCTCAGCGAGGTTAGGGGGATTCTGAGAGAGGGGTGTTATATAAGGGTTGCCATCCAGAGTAAACGAACTGGACATAAAAATACATCAATAAGGGCTTCCATCAGCATCCCAGACTAGGCAATGACTTAGCTGTAGTGTTGAATTGAAGTCGCTTACATATTGCTGAGTGTGATGTGTGAATACAGTGCATTTATGAGGGGTGTACAATGCAGTTCTGGTGCATTTTATATACAGTGCAGTTCTAACATTTATTGCGTGTAGAGGAGTCACAGTTCCATTTTCAGGGTGGTGTGTGTGAGAGAGAGGGGGGCATATAGTGCTCTAAGCTGCTCGGGAAGTGATATCAGCTGCTTGGTAAGTGCTGGAAAAAATACTGTCAAAAGCATACTTGGGCAAATGATGGTTAAAGACAAATGGTGAATGCTTAAACAAATGCAATACATGTCCTACACTAAAGACAAAACCATCGGCTATGTCAGTGTTTGTTCTCTATGTCCTCTCAGTTCGATACCTGCTACTTGGTTTGTGCTATATCTCGGATTTTTTATTTTGTTCGAACACCCGTTTTTTTTTGCGCAGTCCTGGAGTTTCCCACTCCCGCAGTGTTTCATCTCTTCCTGAGACATTGTTATCTGTGCAAGCATTGGATCACGTCTGCGCTGGTGACCAATCATACGGATCCCAATGTTAAACAAGTCCCTTGGTCTTACAATATTTTTATATTTAGTATAAATACCATAGAGTACGCAGTGTTGAACTGCAAATGCAAACATGGAATTGCCGATACATGTTATGCAACTAGCCATCATATAAAGCCATTGACTCATACGTCGCCTCGTGTGTTTGCATATATAAAGTTTTTCACTTTCTTTACCAAAAGTGTTTTCTAAATTCCTGTTCATAATGTGCTTAGTGTAAGAATTGAGATGTTGATGTCTTTGCTCATCAGGTTTTTATCTAGCACAGTATATCGGTACATAACGATATATCATTTAATTGTATTCTTTTTAAAGAGTTACTTTCTCCAGTTGCCTGGCCTCTTGCCACTTTGGGTTCTGCAAGAAATAAGACTTTTGTGGGTGGGTTAGTCGGAGAAGAGGGAGCACAGAAAAAGTTGGAATGTATTACCTTGAGGCCGTCCACATCTGCCATGTAAAGTAAACATACATGTGATGAACATTTGCCAAAATCTGAGGAGGTTGAAAATGTCAAATATATTGGGACAAATGTAAAATCTGCACGATCAAAATTAAAAAATGTACTACCAATTTCTGTATATATTAGGCGAATACTTTCATCTTAGGAAATAGTGTTTATTTGCACGAGTGCTAATTTAAAAAGGCAGACAACAACACATTATATTTAACTGCCTTGCAAGTAATACTGTATAGAAGGAGGATATAGAATTTGTTTATTTATTTATTGGGTATGTATAATGCACGTATACAGCAATTGGTGTTTCAAGGCAAACATTAAGACATTAAGAAACAGTGGACATTAAACAGAAATGCAGTTTGATAAAGTATTAAAAATTAGGTGAATTCTGTCAATTACCTACCTCACAAGGTTTGCTAATTTATTGTAAATGTGTTTGGCACAGTATGCTTGATGCATGCATTTTACTTTAAGAAGGTTTCCTAACATTGAACAGTTTCAAAATGTATTTTGTTTGATGTACACTGCGTAGCTGTTTATTTCTTTTCATTCGGAGACTTGTAGATTTACTTTAGGATCCATTTGAAAACTACAACTGCCAAAATGTAAAGGAAATAACAGGAGTAAACATGGTATAGTTGACAACACGACACTGGTAAATCAGACAAATGCATTTTGTAGCGATAACCTGTTAATGCATTATAATTAATTGAGATCCCTAATGCTGAACCCAATATCAGATGATATTTATTTTCAATGTACTTTATAAATGACATGGATACTGACGTCGTGGTGGCCCCAAGAACCCATGGTGTGGGGGCCTGCGACCAAATGTCCTGGAAAGGGCACCCTCACACTAAAAATAAACATTAAAAAATTCACTGCAACTTCAAAAATAAACTACAAATATAAGTATGAGGGCCCCCCCATGACATGGAATCTTCCAGGCTGGAGGCCTCCATGTCATCGGGAGGGGGAACCCAATGACTTGAAACAGAAATATTTTCTTTTTGAAGTCACTCTGCCTTCATAAAGAAATTATTGCCGTTACGGTTCGGTACTTTAACATAAATCATTTCTTTATGAAGTCAGAGCGACTTAAAAAAGAAATGGTTTCTTTTTGAAGTAATAGGTCTCCCCCACACCCAAGACATTTCTTCAAATGCGTGTATGTGCATGTAAGTGTATGTGTATATATATGTATATGATGTAATGTGCACGAATGAGTGAGTGCATGATGTATGGATGGCTGCCTGGGTGTGCATTTGTAAGTGTATGTTGAAAGTGTGCACACTTAAATGTATGGGTTGGCTACTTGGGTGTGCCTGTATGGTGAAAGGGTGGATGGGTGTGTATGCATGGTGAATGGTGTGTGTGGTTGTGTTCAGGGACACAACGAAACCTACATTTTGGGGGACAAACCCTTCAAATGTTGGCATGAGCGCTAACTTCATGGGTGTGGGGGAGGGGCAAACGTATTTGTGTGGGGATATCCAACTTCTTTCTAATGAGACTATTCTAATGCAGCTTCAATGCTACAAGCAGTTAACTCATTTAAGTCTGAGAGCCCCCACGTATGGGCTTCTCTGAGAATGAGTGGTCTCCTGTCCCCTCTCTACCCTTCCAATCACTTCACTAAACCCATATCACGATTTCCATTGCCTAAAAAAATATGCATTTAAATGCAGGTACTAAAAGTGAAATGTTTTACATTAGTAATTACTGGGCCTTTGCTAACTGCAAAACCCAGGCACTGTTTAACATATGTGACCTGTTCTGTCCAGCGTCGGCTCTGTAGGTCAGCCAGGGCGAGTCGAGAAAGCCCAAAATGTTGGAGGGGAAGAGGTGTGAAGGCCAGTCGGCTCAATGTTGTTGTGCCACTGCTTGTGTTGTATACCTTTATTACTTATTGGTAATCTTCTTTACTCCTAGCCCTATTCTTCCTTGTCCCAGTTCTTGTGTTTGAGGCACTTTGCCTCATACACAAGTACTGGGATTAGGTAGCGGGCCATGGAAATAACACCTGGTTTAGTTAGATGTAATCTTCTTTACTCCTAGTCCCACTCTTCCTCATCCCAGTACTTACATATGAGGCATGGTGCCTCAAACGTAAGCGCTGGGACAAGGAAGAGGGACGTGGGGGTAATTCTGGGCCGAGGAGCTGAGGTTGGGGCAGGGGTGGGAGGGAGAGGGAATGTGTGGGGCGTGGGGCATGGATTGTGCGATAAATCGTAATGGTCATCAATGTCCGGGCTAAGCAGGCATGATATGTGGTATTAGTGGCTAGAGGCATTTTGGTGCAGCCAGTCTAGTCAAGGTTGGCTTGACTTTTTTAACTGGGAATCTCTAATAAAGCAGTCACGCTAAGTGTGATTACCTGGCTAGACCTGGCTGCCAGTCTAGTTGTTTATTACTGTGCATTGTATATTTTTCTGGGCATCTGTGATGAAACAACCATGATAAGTGTTATTGCTTCGACTGGCATTTTGGTGCAACCAGTCTAGGTATGTCTAAATGTGGCCTGACATGCTTTCCAGTGATATGTTATTACGTGTCTAGACTGCTCTACATTGTGTAGCCAGTTGGACATGTTTTCATCATGGCATGGCATTTATAAAAGCCAAGAAAGGTCCAGAGGACACATTTTACAAGTATCAAAATTATTTATTTTGGTTGATACAAACATATGTTGACTAAATCATAAAAAAAATAATTCAATGCAGGTAAAGACAAAATCACAAATCATTCTTGCATCTGAACTGGGCAGTGCACCCTAGTCCCAGCACTCCTATCAATATCCACTACTCTCACTCATACATGACAACAATTACAATTACTTAACATGGTATGTTTTCTCTCCCTTATTCATAGGTGTAAACAGACAATCAATTGTCACCTAGATGGACAATATAGAAAAGCATCACTGGTGGCCCCTACCAGGGTGTTAATAACCGAAGAAGACAAATATCAAGCCATTTTACAATTTGACCTCCTTATACATACATTGCTGTGCATGGCATGTGCATAATTTATTTCACTATTGCTGGAGCTGCATATAGCCAATGAAAATTGGTCTTCAAAACCACATTTTCTGTCAACACAAGATGAAGTAACTTGTACAATCACGTGTTAGCAGAGCGGTCATAAAAGGGACAGTATATGTGCGCACAACCTGCATAATATTAACAATATTTGTCAAATCCAAAGGGCAGGACCATCTACAAATATGTGAGCCGTGTTTGGCAGGCCCTATTTTTTTGCATAGGTTATCCATGATTTGTCTTTTTGAATGGTAGATGCAGGATTTGGTACACTACTACTGGACCCGCCTAAAACCAATAGTAATTGGTTTTCTAAAACACATTTTCTGTTAACACAAAATGGAGTATGATAAACTTATATCTATGCTCGTGTTAGCAGAGTGGTCAGGAAAGGGACAGTACACATGCCCACCACCTGCATAATATTAACAATGTTTGGAAAATCCCATATGACTCATTTGTCAAATCCAAATGGACAAAACCATCCACAATACATGAGCCGTACTTGGCAGGCCATACTTTTTTTGGATACGTTGTTGGTGTGCAGATACAAAAAAATGTCAGAGTACCCCTCCTTACCCATTCAATTCGTGTTATTGTAGGCCATGAGGGCCAACATCTCCTTCACGCGGGTGCTGCAATGTAAACTCTTAAATGCAGCAATCGCGGCTATCAGTTTGCGTTGCACGGTCTAGTCACATGACCTGAGCGTTCTATATCATCTCGTTTCACATTCACAAATAATAGAATGCGACGATGGCAGGCGAACGCTAGCCCCAAACAGATCATGAACATAGAAAAGACCCTCACCTCACAGTTGTCAAAGTCCATATTCATGTATCAGAATGGTGGAGGACATGCTTGGATTTTTCTCACCCTGCAACAAATTAATATTGCCAAACCAGTCAAATTAAATTCAACATGTATGTTGGGATTATTGATTGTAAGCAAAGGTACAAAGCGTAAAGCATACTAGCCGCTATGTGCTAAATTGAAGAAGTGTTGAGTCAAAAATTAACTAACCCATACAGCTGAACAGCTAAGGGCCCGATTCATGGAATATTTGCCCGGTTCAAAGTGAATTTGCACTGTTGAATAGTAACTTTGCACTGCCGACACAAACCCTGATTCATGGAACTGTGCAAAGTGTATTATTGCTGTGCAAAGTATGAGCAAAGTCATTCTGTACTGTAAAAAAGGACTATGAAAATCCCACTTGCTATAAAATTCAGACCTCTCTCGAATGTTTTCAAATTAAAAATCCATAACTGTTCCTTATGGGCTTGTACTCTAAGTTTTGTGGAAAATATTGCCCTGGAGAGGTTGTGGGTGCGCACCACTAAAGTAAAAAGAACCTTGGTTGATAAGTGCAGTATAAGGGCGGCTGCAGCCGTGTGGTTAGGCTGGTGATTTTCCACTATCACCTATATGGAAAATATGTCTTGAGAAATGCTAGCCTCACAGACTGCGCTCATGCAGACATGATATACAACACAGTTGTATTAATCGGAAAGATTTATGATTGGAAAATAAGGATGAGAAACACTTCATAAGTAAATAAAGTAAGGTTCCTGTATTTAAATACAGCAATAGACAGTTGTATTAATTGCATACATTGTTGTCTCAACAATAGACAATTGTATTAAATCCTTACATTGTTGTCTGCATACACTTGTGTATTGGTTTCATACGCTATTGGGCTAGTGTTTGGGATTCCTGTGATGTGGTCACTTCCTGGATCTTATCCACACAATAATATCGAGCCTTAGTAATATAGTGTAATAGAGATGCACTACAATGATTTGTTTTATTCTTTCATAAAGATTTTTTTTTTTAATCAAGATTCATAATTCTTTTGCTCAAGTCTAGAAATGTATACATAATGTTTCTCAGGTGGGAATTTTGCCATTTGTGTGTTATTTATTTTCAACTGATAACAGAAGATTCAGTTGGGAGAAGCACACGTGCTTTAGAACTCTATTCCGAGGTCGATAAATGAACACCACACACCATGGATAATAATAAGCAGTGCTCAGATGCCTGAGGCTTCGTAGCGCTATATAAATGTTAATTTTTTTAATTTTTTTTATTATTATTAATTATTATTGTTACTATGTTTGTTTTTCCTGCAATGATTTTGGGATATTCCAGCAGTAAAAAAAGGAGGGAGTGTAGGAGTAGGGGCTCTGAATTTTAGCAGTGAGTCGCATTTTAGCATGCACATGTTATCAGGGGTTTGAACTGCAATACGGCATTAGGGAGTGACACTCATGTCTGGACTCAAGAATGTGAGTCTCAAGCATAATTAAATAAATGCCAATGGACAGAGCACATGATTGGAACTGCACGTTGCTTCAGGATATTTCAATGGACTAAGCTCCACTTAAAACATAATACTAATATAAATGTACATACTAACCCAACCCCAGTTAACATGTAACTGAATCCCTTAATAATATTTAGTGCACATTAGTGCAAATTACTCTATGTTGAAATAGGCTGACGGTAGATTTGGAAAATGCATGATGCTCTTTAAATTGGAAATTAAATGTGCAGGCTGAATTTGCACTGGGTGATAAAAATGTCAAGATCCGTCCCACTGAAAACAGGGCATTGTCTTGAGCAGGAAACTCAAGGAGAGATGTATCTTTTGCTCTCCAGCAATGAAATCATGTTCCGTTTTGGTTGAATGATCTGCTCAGGGGGAGGTATTTCCCTTGAGTGACAAGGGGATGCAATAAAAAGAATTGTGTGAGGAAGTAGCTTTCAGACTTCTTCTGGCACTGGGAGACGAAGTAACCGAGGGTTGGCTGAAACAGAATTAACTGTTGGCAGGCTGTCGGATTCTTAAGCGGAATCTGAGTGACCCTGGGTGTGGCAGGCAGAAAGATTGAAGATTTCCATGCTAAACTGATTTAGAAACATTGCCAACATATCTGGGTAAATAGGAGTTTAAGTGAGGGGCTGCTATTTTGAATGAGGTCAGATAGTCTAGATTAAGTAGGTCACTTGATATTAAGTGCTGTCTATTTTTAGCGTGCATGTAATCCTGCACTTATGTTTGGAAAATATTGCTGTGTTTTTCTTTTCGAAGTATATTTCTCTTGCAAAGTGCCACATTGCTAAAGAAAGTTGGTAAGACTTGGCACAGTTAAGAACGATGAAAGCTTTCACAATGTATTCGCACTTTGAAATATAAAGTGGGCATAAATGTTACTCTGTGTAACTTTCATATTTTGTATTTTACGATAAAAAACAGATTTCAAAGTAACTTGTAGTCTTATTGCATTATTGTGCAATTAGTCTCTTATTTGACATGCATACAAAGACAGAAGTGTGGTAAGAGATAGCTAGAGAGATTGAATGAATGTGCATTGTTTAAATTGCATGCTTTACAATTGTTGAAACTCAGCCAAAAGGGCGTAGCCTGATATTGTACATAAGGTACCACTAGCAAAGGGGACATGAGCCCTCCATCCAGAGTGTATCAAGTCCAGTATTTTGTTTGTTATTAGTGACCCTGGTAAAAGCAATTAGGCAATATTCTGAAATGAATCTGACCACTACAAGAATACCCCAAGTTACCAGAATATATTTATAAAATACCACCAAACACCACCATAAAAAGAAATACCACAAAGTATTAGATATAACCCCAAAAGATATCCAACACAGCATTGCTATGATATGATATGGCATTGATAACGTGCCTATACACAAGTGTTTCAAGGCGCGACGAGGCAGGAAGGGGGGGACAAGGGAAGACAGGCAACGATCTCGCTAGGTCCGGTATCATTCAGATCGCGCAAGTGCATGGGAAGAGGTGCTAGATGCAGTGCATGGGATAGTGGAATAATAAGATAAATAAATAAGGGGCCAGCTGGTGACAAGTGCAAGTGCAGAACAAAGTGCTGGGAGGGGGGCTGTAGGGATACAGAGACAGTACTGCAGTGCAGGGTTGCCAGGGAAGCAGTGCCGCGGGCAGGTGGCTGGGCCAGGGACCGAGATCAGTCAGAGTGGCCCGGTGCCGATTCAGTGCAGTTTCAATCAGGAATTTAGCAGGGGAGAGGGGGAAAGAAAGCAGAAGCAAAGAGGAAGGTTTTGAGGTGCTTCCAGAACCAGAGATGGTTCTCCTCCGGTTTCAGGGAGGCAGGAAGGCTGTTGCAGAGGGAGGCCCCTGCCGCGGAGAGAGATCTACCCCCAACTCGTTGGTTGGAGAAGCGGCTGACCCTGAGGGAGTTGGAGGCGGATGAGCGAAGAGCTTGAGAAGGAAGATATTTAGGAAGGGAGAGTTGAAGGTATAGTGAAAAGTGTGGCCCATTTTATCCTCCTATGTCTGAGGAATCTTGATATAAGGAGGAAGTACATAAAACCCCTGCTTAAGCAGTGCAGAATTAGAAGTGCCAAAAATGCACTTCATATCTGCCTGGAGGATAAACATCCACTGGCAACACGTTGCTTAGGGAACTATGTGCTGCAGGCATGGAGGAGCAGGTTTACGGCCATTATGCTCTAGACTAACAGCATGTACAAACTCTTATCTGGCCAGCATTGTGTGCATTTATCTGCATCTTGAAAACTAAAAATGTATTAATGCAGCAATGCTGATGCCAAAATGTGGTAGTGGAACTTGTGTTCACTCTTAACATTATGAGTTTTACATTTGTAATAGAGTTTGTGTGTCTAGAAGGCATTTTAGGGGGCCAGCATATGCACATTGGGTTTTAATCAAAATTATTTTATTTTATTTTACTTACTGCTTTTGTTTATCTTATTCATGCTATTGATCACATTTTAAGAATGTATCAATTACATTTTTGAATGTCACTAGCCTGTGTGGGCCCAAATAAAGTTAAACAAAACGTAAGATTGCAGAACAGTGTGGGAAGATGTGATGTTGTCATTAGAAAGACCAACCAGTAAGCAAACAACTTAAAAACATACATTGACCTTCATCACAGGACACAATCTCCTGCAAGAACCTGTGTGTGGTATACACATGCTTGGAAGGTTTTGCAGCAATTCGGCAAACAAGAAAAGATCTTACAATCCTGACCCAACAGAGTTCTATGCTCTGCACTGGCCAAACATATGCCAACCCCATAAGCTACATGCAAGACCCAAGGGAATAGACAATTCATTATAATTGCTCGCAGCCTTTATATTAACCTTCTGATGACATAAGATGTGCCCCAACCTAATGTTTATCATGGCAAAACTCAGTGTTGATCCTCTCTTATATGACAGCTCAGAGGAACCACCCCTGGAATGTGCCAATAAGCAATTAGATTATACAGTGAGTGTTCTACAAATAAACATAAGCACACGCTTATGTTAAACAAGAAGTACAGTGGTAGTTTACCCAATCAGTGAGCCATACCAATTTGACTATGCCCCAAAAACGTTTTTGGGGCATAGTCAAATTGGTATCCTCGTGTAAACAGATTCATTTATGTTATATCATTTCTCGTGTAAGCCTAAGGTAACATTCTATAATGCTGACCTATCCTTTTAACATGGCTGAAAAACTGTATTGCTCACACAAACTGTTTGACCTCATAACAATTGATCATATTAGCATTATATTCAGGTTCAAGTAACATTCTCTTGACATGCAATATGACCCTTCTGTTCTCCTGTCCCATCTTTTTGTTGTCCGTTGGTGTTTATGTTCTTGGCACCCCGATGCCTGTGGTCTTTCGCCGCCTTACAAATTAATAAATAAATAAAACAAAAATGTTGTAATAATGATATATATTCAGTAAAAAATCTTTGTTAAAGGGACCTTATGGTTTAAAGTAAAACCGAAAACCCCTGAAATTCGCTAGTTATGGTAAGGTAAGCAACCATAACTCACGCCACCACTGTGCACTGCTACGACTAACACCCAGGACATCAAAGATGACATCACAAATGGGAAAACTTTTTCCCTTTGACAGTTCATTTTAGTTCCCCAGCCGCACATGCTCACTGAGCCATACAAGTGCTGGGCGTTTTGCTTCACCAGCATTGCATAGCTCATTGAAAATGCTGGCTGAGGCACTGCATGTCTGTATGTCCGAGGAGGAGCTCCTGCGCCTCCTCGCACATATGGACAGAGCAGCCTGGAGCAGGTCGTTCCAGCACCCACACGCAGGCCAATGCAGAAGGTTTGTTTATGTTCATTGTTTTTATTTAAACATGTGTATGGATGCGTGTATGCTTATGTTATGAGTGAATGTATGGTGATGGATGCTCCTGTCAATGATAGAGTGATTGCTGTATAAATGTGCAGCGCCTTGCATACACACGTAATCATGTTGATTGTGTTAGGCCCAGGGGACAGGGATGGGATCTTTTTACTGGACATCTATTATAGATGTCCAGTAAAAAATGTCATGCCTGCCCCCTGGACCCCCAGCACAAATTGCAAACTGGCTATTTACCCATTTTTTTGTTAAAAGTATGCTCTACGATGCAACATTTTAACCCATTATTTAAAAACATTTCAGGGGGAAATCCCCCGAACCCCACTTTATTGGTTCTGGCTCCCTCACTATGCTCGGTCTCTATGGTATTTTTGGGGGAAATAGTTATGCCCCTCCACTTAAAAAAATCACCAGCTGCCACTGGCCCTCAGACTGTGTTGGAAACGGGATGGGAGAAACCACATTCTATGGTGGGAGCACAATGGGCAGGAACCATGGGATAATGGTGGAAGCAGAGTGGGGAGAGCCCAGGGTGTGTGATGGGGTGCGGAGAGACCAGGGCTGGGTAGGAGTGGGATGAGGGAGCCCAGCGACTGTGATGGGAGCAGGTGACGTAGCGCAATATATACTGTCCATTTGGCATTTCTGGGGGTCCCGACCGGCCAAAGAAATTTGAAGACCACTGGCCTGAGGTGAACTGCCCTGACGGCACTAAATCATATGCCCCGCCCCTGAGCCTCACATCACCAAACTTAGTGATATTGTCCGCCTTTCTCTGTAACGTTCCTGAGCAGCATACCCAACGCGCCCAGTCATCACCTACGTGACGTGACGTAGAACCCGAAAAATAAACACACAACTTCTCACAACACAGCACGGCACAATTCGGAATACTAAACCGTACTTTAAAAAGAAACAACAAGACTGTACAATTTATAAAGTACTTTTATTTCACAATAAACGCTCTGACAACATCCGACTATTGTCATATTCAATCAAATTTGAAATTTCTTTCTTCTCTCGCGATTCAAAATGTTTATCGTGTGTCACACGTTGTTCTTTTTGCGTACACAAGGTGTTCATTTTGGATAAAAGAAGCGCTTGGGTCGCACAGTGAATTCCAGAGTTTGTGCATCAACTTGAGGCTAGACCCCTGTAAAGGATGTTATGTTGCTCCTAATCGCTAGTACAGCGTAAGGGCATGTCTGCCCTTGACGATCATCCCAAAAAACTGTGAAACACATCCAGTTGTTCACAAGTAGCTGGAGCTGCCGGTTAAAAAACCCGTAACTTGGCATCTGGAATATATGACAATCTCAAAATGGCAAAATGTACCTGTTTCGGAAACATAATAGAAATATGTCTCACTAGCCAATCTTTATTACAATTTGCTTCAGAGAACATTGCTATGTAGGATGATCAACTCTAAATGGGATCCGAAAGCTGATGCTACAATTCTATGTGCTCATAGATGGCATTTTAATGAAATATTAGCGTTGAACCTGGGAGAAATGAGTAGTGGTATACATGCATATCAATGCTGGCTTGCCCATCTGGACGGTAAAAAGAACATTACACACAAAGGGTATACTTGCGTTACATTGTAATATGCCACACAGAACAAACGAGTACAATGTAACCCACAAATAATGCTCAGATAATGATAAATTGATGCTCGTTTGAGTATAAAATCATCCAAAATTAAACTTACATTACATTCACCATTTCCATTTTCTTGGCGTAACTCAGACCATAAGGCAGACTCCGTTCCCACCAACAATTTTTCATAAACTGAATTTACATTTTCCTTAGTCCACTTTTTGAATACATAACCTTATCATATCTTACAATTATAACAACCCTCCTTCATTCAATTCCTTTCGGAATGCTCCCTTTCTCTCAAGGTCAAAAAACAATTGAACCTTATACTGTGTGTCCGATGCGTGGGCTTCCTGAGCTCGCAAACAAAAATTCAAAGCTCGTGACTTTCACTCAGAATCAAAATACATTCTAACTTTGCAACAACTTGCCTCACCGCATCCATGAGAACTGTAATTCTCATGCACGTGCAGGGCGGTCTTTGCATCAGGCAGTGCAGGTGGCTGCCTGAGGTGCCGACTGTAGGGGGCGCCAGTCTGACTCCATTATTACTTTAATTACATTTTAACACAGACATGAATAGCCCTTTCTTTGCTGTGCTCTGGGTGTAGCACAAACATATCAATTTATAAACATCAAGCGTTTTAATTACGAGTGTAAAATAACCTGAAATTACTTCTATTTAATATTAATAAATATTGGGCAACCAATATAAACAATATAGAAGAACGGGCATTCGGAATGTAGTATTACTCTGTAATACCACGAGGTTGGCGTTGCAGACTGCAGAAGCAACAATCCCACATGGGGCTATTGCTAGAAACACTTTGACACTTTTTTGTGTAGCCTCTACCTCAATGTTGGAGTAGGGTGCATTCTGTCATTGCAAAGTGTCCTTACCCCTTAGCAGTGGGTACTGCATCACTTCTATGCACAGTGCTTTTAGCCTGCAACCTTCACTAATTTTCAAGTTGATTGCATTATTTCAGTGACAACACAGATGGTGAGGAAGAAACGTAAATGGTGATCTTGTAAACATAGATTGTAAGTTAATCAACCACTTCTTCTGGTCCTGCACAGGACTGTTCACGAACATCCTAACTGCTCGCACTTTCGCGACAAAAAATCACCAGTTTTTTGCTTCTTGCAGCCATATCCCATCCCATCCTCATCACCCCTCACCTCCCCAGAGATTATTTGATAAGTTGGACAAGTGCAATGTTGTGTTTTTTAGTATGCTTATACTGCGATGTCCGCGGACACCAAGCACGGATCCAAGATGGTGGGCGTTTCCAAAACTCTGACGCACTTCACGCTCTTCGCCATCCAATCAGGGGACATGTCTCATGTCCGCGGACATGACGCGAGCCAATTAGCTATTCGGTGTCTTGCCTGCGGAGCAAACAGGGAAGTGTGTCCGCGGAGCGGACATATATATATCACAAATTTTTTGTGACCTGCTTTTTGGTTGTTTTAAAAAACTACCAGATGGATTTTCACCAAATTTACAAAAGCACGCTTTCGGGACCAACCCGCTGCTTCTGCCGCAAATTTGGTGAAAATCCGTCCAACGGTTTGGGCTGTAGGTGTGAGCAAAGTTTTTTCCCCATTCAGTCTATGGGGAAAAAATACATTTTGGGACCCCGCCTATAACTTTTCCCCCCCAGGACCAAACCTCACCAAACTTTGGAAAACAATTCAGAGTGTCAGAGTGGGCCATATACATTTTTTGCAAATTTTGGTGTGGATTCGTCCAAGGAGAGCGAAGTTATAAGCCACCCAAATAGTGCTCTTCCTATGGGATTAGCACATTAACCATAACTACTACTACCCTGGCTTTGTAATAACTGCTGCTTATTTTTCAATAGAGTGCCACCATGTGGCCACTGTTCTTCATTATTTCAAGCTCCTATGACAATGCAGCTTCATTTGATGGGTCATGCAAGACTGATTGGCATCAGTGAACCTGACAATATGGGGCAGGAGGTTATCACCGTACAGGGAAGTTGGCTCCCTCTCGTGATGACAACGTCCGAGTCATTAATTCAATTACAGATGCTGCACTCCAAGCAGCATCTTTTTTCAGCAATCCTTTGCAATCTTTTATTTATACAGACCTGAATCAGAGACGATAAGTATTATTTTGGTTGTTAAAAGTGGTGCGAGGGAGCCTTTTCACCTCAAAGTGAAACCCCCCCTGCTGCAATAGATCTTCGTGACTAAATACACAATATAAAACAGTAAACTCAATTACAAAGTAAATCCATTTATTTGAACCTCAAAGCACCAGCTGATTACCTTAACTTATCTTTCTTTTGTTGGACTGCAATTGGTATTCACATCATGCATAACAACAAAATGCATGGCTGATTCAAAGAATTACACTAGCAGACATGTACAACTTACAAGAGAAAATAAAGGCATTGTTTTTATTTTTGTTATTTAATGTCTGTCAGTTCATAGAACTTTTCACTTACATATAAAATTCATAGAAATAAAACAATTAGAAGATCAAGGCAATACAGTAAACTAAATACAATCATTATAGGTCATTTTCCCACTGCCATGTCATCAATAAGATCATCAATACATCACCTCTATACACCTAAAAAGGTCCCAATTCCCAGTAACAACATACCCATATGACAGACAGCCAAGGCAAGATTTGCAAATCATTTAATCCAACTCCATCCCTCAATACGCTTTCATTCCAAATTCGAGACTGACTGTTGCCATACTCTAAAAAGTGAAATTGTGATTGCCATGTTGTCCGCATTTAGGGAACAGGCCCAGAATGCATCAGACTGTATGCTTTCATACTCTCAGATAAAGGCACCAAAAATACATATATTTAGTGCCCAATCTTATGCAAGAGGTCTCCACATTTCTGCAACAACAAATCCTGCAGCCTCTATTTGCTACTGGGAACTTCATTCATTTGTGGGCCTTTTACAGACAGGATTCACAGACGACCTAACCTTAAAAGAAGGCTAACCCTCCTAAACTCAGGAGCTGGGCAAAGAACCAGGTAAAGTGGTGTTTTAGGAAAGCTATGCCCCATTTCAGAGAACTCACAATATGATTTCAAGGACACCAAATGTTTATAGTTCATTTGCCAATCATATAATTTCAATTTTTTGCAAATCCTTGTTTCAAAATCAGAAACTTCACAGCCCAATTATGTTCCCATCTCTATATGAAGTTTCTTAACCATGCTGCAAAACGGTGCCAGTAAGCTTTTTGTCACCCGTTTACTTAGTTGACTTAACAGAGGTGAAGAGTGAAAATCTGAGTGTCCCTTCCCTCCTGATGGGGCCCCTAACCGGAAGAAGCACTCCCGACAGAACAACTATCGACTATCAGAGATTGCACCCAGTCCCAGTGCTCCCAACGCAAGCTCACATCACGATAAACATCCAGCCCACTCAATCCCATGATGGCAAGAGCCTTAGCCAACACAACCAAAGGTAACCAAGACTGAGCTGGAGCACCACCTGACACTGCGACCACCAATAATCATGCACCCTATACGTCTCTGCCTGGGCCTACCACTATGGGAGCCAACCCAGCATGGCGTTAGGTTTGGGGAAGGAGTTTGGTAAGTGATGATGATTTTGACATCACAAGTGTACAAAAAGGGCCTGAACTTGTTGAGATGTATTCAGTTGGAACTTGATGCCTAGTATGTTGTCCCTGCTTGTTTGATATAATAAAACAGCACTTAATCTTTGCTCCTTGTGTGGACCTCGTCTTAATTGGGACATTGGAAGGAGTTAGGGCCTTCCGTGAGCTGGAGGTCCGCGGACCCTAGGTACGGCTCTGCTGACCCCAGATTTTACCCTAACAAGTTGGAGGCATTGCTCTGGTACCATCAGAATAACCTTGCAACACTCCTGTGTACCCCAACCGCAAGGCAAACAGAGGTTCTTGGCATTTCATACAAGATTTGAGACCACTAAACCACATTGTTGAAGCAAAATATCCAGTAGCAGCTAACCCATCTACAATACTTTGTCGCATTGCAGCAGAGGCTGCATGGTTCACAGTGATTGACCTCAAAAGCGCCTTTTTCTCGATACCATTACACCCATATTCCCAAGAATTAACCAGTTTCATGTATCGCAATACAAAGAGGAAGCAAACAAGACTGCCCCAGGGATACTGCGAGTAACCATCAATTTTCAAAAGAGTGATCTAGATGGATCTAGGGAATATAGAGACAAAGTATGATTTTACAATATGTGGAGGACATCCTAATCTGCAGCACAACAGAAGACGAATGCAGGAAGGACTCAATCAAAATGCTTACAGTACTAGCAGAAAAAGGATACAAGGTAGGCAAGGCAACATTGCAATATTGTCAAGAAGAGGTTCTATACATAGGGCAAATGATCTCAAAAGGGCAGACACCTAGCCCCACAAAGGGCACAGACAATACTAAACACAGCACAACCACAGACAGTACGAGAATTACAACAGTTCCTCGGCCTTTGCAACTATTGCAGGGCATGTGTGTTTGATGACAGTACATACATGGGTCCCTTACTTATAGCCCTATGAGACGCACAAAGGGCACAGAAGGCGCTGAATTGGACACAAGAAATAACAGATGCATTTAATGAATTAAAAGAGGCGATATCAACAGCACCGGATGGGGTGGTAATGAAAGCGGTACTAACACAAAAGACAAGCATGGGTCACAAACCAATTGCATATTACAGCGGTCAGTTAGACCCAGTAATGACAGGACATTTCCTGTGGGAACAACACTTGGCTGCTGCAGCTTTTGCGGTAGAAAAAGCATCCTCAATAACAATGGGCTTTTCCACAACACTTTAGGCAGAGAATGCCCTTTTTGCGATTTTACACAAGCTAAAAAGCACCCTAACTACACAAAGAGCAACAGGCTATGAAATAATCCTCTCCCGAACAGAACTAAAAATAGTAAGGTGCACAAATGTTAACCCAGCGCAATCCCTAGCAGAATAAGTAGGAGAGGGAGAATATGTCCTTGATTGTACAAAAGCTATTGAACTATACTTAGAAATAAGTAAAGTAGAGGAAGATGCACTTGAGGGGGGAGATGTACTATACATTGACGGGTCCTCAACAATTGGCCACGGTGATGGGGTGAGAAAAATGGGGGCAACGGTGGTAAGATTAAGAGAAGACTGGACAAGCGAGGCAGTAAGATGTGTTAGGTTGCCACCCTAGTATTCAGCACAAGCAGCTGAATTAGTAGCCCTGATAACAGCCCTTAGAGAGAGTGAAGGGAAACGGGTCACTACCTATTCAGATAGTTCCTATGTGACATCAACAGTGCATTCTGGTCTAGCAAGGTGGTCAAGGAGAGGGTTCAGATGGGCAGTTGGCACACCAGTACAGCACACACTCCTCCTAGGGGAACAAATTGAGGTTGAGACATATCCATTACAACTCACATTAGTAAAATGCCAAGTACACACTAATGGGGAGGACCCAATATCAAAAGGAAATGAAGCAGCCTATTTCTATGCAAAATATGCATCCTATTTTGGGGAGGTATGGGACCTCCAAGAAAAACAAAAAGAGTGGGGAGGGGCAAGACAGATGCTAATGAAGGAGGGTTGTAATTATTTACCAGAAACTCAAATGATCGAAATACAGGCAGCCGCATTAATGACAGAAAAAGAACTCTGGTTAAAAAGAGAGTGCTCAATATCCCCTAAAGATGCCTTGTGAAGACAAAATAATACATGAAAGGTAGTGATGCCTCTTGCATTATTACAAACAGCATTAACACAATTACACCACCCTGCACATACTGTGAAGGAAGTGATAGCAGCACAAATAGGAGAATCATGGTTTTGTCCTGAATTAAATGCCCATGTAGCGAATTTCATTAGTAATTGCCTCACCTGCCAGCAATTTACGGCCAGACATACACTTAAGGTGATGAAAGGTATAATACCACGACCGGAGGGTCGTGGAGGTTCTGCACCTCCACATCGAATATGTCGATATGATAAACGTATGGCAAGGATACCGTTACATGATCGTGGTAGTTTGTCCCTTTTCAAGGTGGATAGAAGCAGGCCCGTGCTCCCATGCTGATGGACTAAGGGTGGCAAAATTCTTGGTTAGCGAAGTCTTCCCAAGGTGGGGAGTCTGTGAAGTCCTAAGGTCAGACAACGGCCCCACTTGGCCAACGAACTATTCCAAAACATCACCACATTGCTGGGGATAAAGCACAGGTTTGCGTGTGCATATAACCGACAGGCCAACAGCGTCTGTGAATGCCTCAATGGCTTTCTAAAAGAAAGAACTGCTAAAACACAACAATTAACCAAAAATAATTGAGCCTTCCCTGGCTCTATTTCAGCTACGGAACAAAACCGGGTCAGACCACCACCTCACACCCCACGAGGTGCTGACCGGTCGCCAAATGCACCTTCCAATGGTTCGACCCACAAGGGCCATGAATGATTGCGAGGAGGCAGCGGAAGTATTGGGGAATAAATGCATGAATATGTCACTTCACTGGTTACTAGTGCCTCGTTTATCTCTCAACAGTTCCAACGAACACAGGGCAGGTCAGAGAAGGATCAACAAGAAGCCAACGACACTCAAGGACAAGCAAAAAACTCTGCAACCAAAGTAGGAGACCAGGTTCTCCTATGGAACTACACACACAAATGGAATGCACCCTGTTTTACAGGCCCCCACATAGTGGAGAGCGTCGCAGACAGGGTGGTGAAATTGAAAAATAAAACTGTTTGGTCACCTTTACATGACATCAAGTCCTACAAAGCATCAGACTCGCCCCACTACAGCATCGGCAGGGCAGATGCTTCAGCAACGGATACATCAGGCATCAGCAGCACCCCATTTTCAGTATCTGTCAATGTAGATAATTCAAAGGACACAAATGAACAAGAGCGCACAAGCCACTCAATGGTCAGGCGCTCACAGACGTCTAACATTCCCACAGAAATGTTGATTGAAATTTAGAATATATTGGACGTTATCACCAAAACACGTAGAATTATCATACAAATGGTGGTTGTACAAATAAAGAATGCTACGACATAGATAGGGCTATGCAGCATGCCCTCACCCATTAGGAATACACTGTGTCACACTGTCTTTGCATGTTCTCTTCTCCCTTTTTTGTCGCACATGCAGGGTTTTGCTTCTGACAAATGTATGCCACAAAAATGTTGAAAATAGATTGAAAATTCAGTGATTTAGATGTTGCCTCCCATTGAACACCCTGAAGAACTCTTCCACCAATATATTCACACCCTGCAAAGACCCACCCACTCCAGACCAAGGCCACCACACATGTATTATAACGCGTTTGTTGAATATATAGCACAATCAGACCCACAACTCCACCACTCCCTACCCATACTCTGAAATAGAGCAATAAGGAAGATTTGGGAGGAACTTTACTCCTGGGCATTAAGCAATTACTTAGTTCATCTGGCTTAAAATACTTACCAATACCAATACATTAATGCTGGTTTACTGCAATTTTCAGTCAGGCAACTATATCATCTCAATGACTACAAGACTGCAGGATAAGTGCTAATAATGGCTACCTTAATAAAGATTGTAATAAAGATAATATGGGTAGTCTTGTCTACCGGATTGGTAGCTGCCGTTGTTTGGCAAGCGTATGCAGTTTTGCATGTATCCGCAACACCCCATACTAACATTTCTCCCACCCAAGCTGTAAGGCGCACTGTGTCAGATGATACGACAAGCACAAACGAGAAGGTAAGGAGAGTTAAGCGTAGCATTGGCACTGATGTTAATGAGGTTGACCCATATCTCACTGGTACAGCACATATCATAAACAACATGTGGTACAAGCACATGTCAAAAATTGGTAAGGACACAACACGGGATAACTGCTATGTATGCTCCTTGATCCCGTGTGCCGTGAGCGCTTTGAGAACCTTTGTAGCCATAGAAGTACCAGCGACAATGACACAATGCCTCCTATACCTTGCATTGTTCCAAACACGGGGGAGATTCCAAGGGAAAACGGCAACCCTCCGGTGGACATCAAAAGCAACATATCCGTACGAGGATAATTTCATAAAGACATTACCTATATTTGATAACTACTGGCAGCACACACAAGCACACCGGTACATAACTGACGGGCCAGAAAAAGGAGAGACGAAGTTGGTGACGTTAGACTACCTGCCAATGCCCCCAGATTTTGATATAAGGAAAAGAATACACAAAGGAAGGATGGGTGGATGGAGTGGTGGGAAGCAAACCATTAACATTAACAAAGGCTGAAGTGAACAAGGTCCAGGAAGAAAACGGTAAGTGCCTCAAAGAATGGGCTAAGAGTGCACGCTTGCTGATGTGGCTGGATAAGGAAGAAGGCCCACTGACAATCATTCCTTTCACAATACCAACGCTATGTTACAAACACGATGGAGATATTGAAGTAGGGACAAACGAGGGATGCAGAGGAATAGAGAAGCTAAGAGACATGGGATCAGGCACAGCAATACCGATGGACCACTATTGGCCAATTGGGACAAAAGCATATGCAAACTACCACCTAACTGGGGAGGGATCTGCTCCCTGGAACATGTCAATGTACCCTTGCTAGTGGTACCCCAAAAACATGTCAAGATGGAGGATTTCCCTAAGATGGATGAAAATAACAATCAGAGAAAAAGATCACTATCCCCTACCCGACTACCATCCAACAATGACATCACCAAAAAGACACCATTATGAAGAGTGAAAAGGCAGGGAAATTACTTTGTGGCAAGTCAGAAGCTGCACTGGACGAAATCCCAGCATCACAGCGGCTGTTCAGCAGGGCTGCCATGTTTTTCTCAGCAATAATACACCGAGGGTTCCAGACATACGCAAATGCAAAGTGGCTCCAGACTACCCAGTGGGAGCTGATAATGATGATAGACTCAACAGTTAATGGAACTAACGCAATAAAAGAAGAGCTACGAGCTATACGATTAGTGGCCCTACAGAACAGGTACGTGCTGGACCTGCTAACAGCCAGGGAAGGAGGAGCATGCGCAAAAATAGAGAGCTCCTGCTGCACGTTCATAACTGCAAACAATGAAGATAACGGAAGAAGCAGTATCGCAATTGGCAAAAATGCACGCTAAAATGGAAGAAGGGCACGAAGTAGGACGGAAGCTGGTTCTCATATCTCAGGTCATGGATGCCATCATGGCTCACTGATGGCCTAAAAATACTAGCGGGGGGCCTGATCCTGGGATTAGCTTCTCTACTTGGAATAAAGGTGTGCATGGCAACATCAAAGACAGCTGCAGAAGAAATGATTGGGATGAAGCTACTCCTACCTCCAGAAGACGAGCAGCACAGGGACATAATACATATGGAACAAGAGAGGATAAGCAACAACTAATGGAATCAGACATGTACCTGCCATCAATGAGATTAGAAAACCCAAGGAATCCCAAAATGTATGTCGGAAAATGGGTTTACTGCAAGCCATGAGGAGGATGTGTATACATGTACTGGTCGTTTGAAGATCATGTCAACCACTCTGGACATCTAGCAGGAATTATGAAGGTATGGCGCCTGAGAGACTGCAAGACAAGCAACAATTTTGTGGTTGACAAGTCAACCAGAGGGGGGACTGACGAGGGAAAATCTGAGTGTCCCTTCCCTCCTGATGGGGCCTCTAACTATCGACTATCAGAGATTGTACCCGGTCCCACCACTCCCAACACAAGCTCACATCATTATAAACATCTAGCGATCCGCCCGCTCATTCCCACAATGGAAAGAGTCTTAGCCAACACAACCAACATTAACCAAGACTGAGCTGGAGATGATTATATGGACCAACTGGATTGATGTCCCCGCAAACCATTTTGCAGATCGTTAGAGACTTCATGATGACATAGCCGCGTTAGACAGGAAGCACACGTGCAATAGGCACAATCAAGACATTCACACACCAATCTACACAAAGAACATCTACACAAAGAACATCTACGTACAGTTCTATGAGCTAGAGGACAGTGACATACATCCTGTCTGGATGTTTGTTCTTTTTCATATAGGCCGCTATCGCACGGCAGAAACTCAAGATGCCAGAAGACCTTGTGTATATGCTTGCAGATGCTATTCGTTATTAACTCTATGGATGGACAGGCACACTCAAGGGACCTGATCACTCATTGCATGCGCTTAACTCTTGAACAATCATATGGAAGAATAACCAGAAATTAGGGCCTCAGAGCGATCCATTACACTAAACTCCCTTTACAGAGACCTCAAAGCTGCAAGCTGCTGAGCGAGCAGAATCGCCCTGGCAAGGACTGCCACCGCCAAGGCCATAATGTTGCAAGTGACATTCCTCACTCACGGTGCCACGATGAGCCCAGTTACAGGAAAGGACACCTCAAGCTAAAATACAAATTGAAGTAATTCGACTTCCCTAGGGGTCTTCTCACACGTGATCCAGCCGACCTGACATGTTGCCAAGACCTGGAAGCTGGGAAGAGGCAGCCATCCCACATCTGAGACTGAACCTTGCCACATAATTGCAACAATTCATCTACAATATGCTGGGAACGGACTGTTCTCATGCCATTAACAAAGACCCTATTGTTACACACCGCCACATAAGTCACATCTTGTTGATACATATTATACGAGAGCAGGTCTGGCGGGCTGGAAACAACATTGGTCCCAGGCTTGGGGGCCCGCAGCCTGACCAATCAGTACACTGGGGGACAGGGAGTGGCGGCCGGAATCTCCAGCCAAGCATCAGGGTTTCTAATGTACCATTTGTCAGGTAGCAATTTTTATGGATGAACCAAGTGCACCACCTGACACTGCGACCACCAATAATCATGCACCCTATACGTCTCTATACTGGACCTACCACTCTGGGAGCCAACCCGGCGTGGCCTTATGTTTGGGGAAGGATTTTGGTAAGCGACGACGATTGTGATGTCACGAGTGTACAAAAAGGGCCTGCAAGCCTGAACTTGTTGAGATGTACTCGGTTGGAACTTGATGCCTAGCATGTTGTCCCTGCTCGTTTGATATAATAAATCGGCAGTTAATCTTTGCTCCTTGTGTGGACCTTGACTTAATTGGGACATTGGAAGGAGTTAGGGCTTCCATGAGCTGAGGTCCGCGGACCCTAGGTACGGCTGTGCCGACCCCAGAATTTACCCTAACAGAGCACATACTGGATCTTTTCTTATCTTAATGTACAGTACACACATCCTACACATGACTTGGCCTCCTAATGAGGTCAGGCCTAGTTCAAGCCGCAAAGCCGCCATAAACATGTTTTATGAAACTCCCAGGATGCTACTTCATTATTCCCATTCAAGTATGTTCAGCCTGTCCGAATTCATACAATCCATCAGCATGGCTTCTAGCCCCTACAGGATAGCAGGACAGTAACAATGTTTGTACAAGATTATGGTATTCTTTAAGGAATATCCTGCAGTCTAATAGGCTAAATTCGTGATATTGCCCAGAAACAAAGCCTTCTTTCATTTATACCCGATTACCTCCTCATACGCTTTAGTTGGCCTAATAGCTAGTCCAAGATAACAGTAACACAGAGTTTGATTAATGGTGCCAATCGGGACATGCAACTTACAATGCACCCATTTTTTACTGCCAATATAATATGTTTCATTTTTGTCAAAATGTAGGCTAAATTCATTTTCAATCCCATATTCACTTAAGTCACTCACCGATCTTTGTACACCAATGAAGGTGTGACCAATCAATACAATGCCATTGGAGTAGGACAGCAAAACGAGGTGCACTTTGCCAAAACAAAGGTGATAATTTCAAACCCCCTTGAACTTCACCGGCAGGTTTACAAGATATAGGTTGAAGAACAGGGGTGCAAGCACACATCCTTGTTTTAAGCCCTTATTCATTGGTATATATGTTGTGCATGCCCCCTTACTGCACAACCTTACATAAGCACTGGTGCCCTCATGTAACTGAATGATCAGATCCAAAAGTCCAACAGGCACATTCCACCGAGCCAATTTCATCCACAGCAGACTTTGATCTACCATATCAAAGGCTGCTCTGAAATCTGTATACAAGACAAAGTGGACGGTTATTCTTCTTATATTCCACTTTAATCAGCAGATTTAATGCCAATATATTGTGAGTGGTCACCGACCCACTGCGAAACCCTGTCTATTATGGACTGAGTATATTTGTATCCTTGGCCCATCTACTTGGCTCCTTCAATATTAATATTGCAAATCATTTGCCTGTCACATCAAACATTAATAGGAGCATGTAGTTTCAAGGTAACAGTTCTCTTTTGTGTACAGGGATCAGGACTGCCCACTTCCTGGTGTCTGGAATACTACCCAGAAGAAAGAAACACGTGTTTATCGTAACTCAAACCAAACATCTATCATCATCTCTCTAGCTCAGTCTTACTCCATTGAGAACATATTCTATCCGCAGGAACATTTCTGTGCTCAATTATTTAATGTATACAAAATAAATGTTTTATTATGTAAAATGTTTTTAAAAACTCAATAGCACCAAATAACAGTGTCCAGTCCACTCTCGGTGGACTATTTACCATGAAAACTGAGTGATGCTGGTTTTTCAAGGTGCTGTTCAAGACATTGTAGTTCAAAGGCTTCCTCAGTGGCGAGCATCACATTTAAGCCGGAGTAGGTGACACACTCATGTTGAGTGATTCAGTAGTGAACTGGTTACATCATTGTAGTAACACATGTTTGTTGAGTTTCCAAAGTAGTTCCCAAGGAAGCAGCACGAGCACTGGTGATACAAAGATGTTCAAACGTGGTTGAAGATAGTTTGATGGTGGTTTTATGATGTTGAATGGAGGAAACCCAATGCTTTGCTTCTTATGGTGCTTTGAGTGCCAATCCAAGTGCTCGGAAACAAGGTTGGCCGTAGCTCTGTTCACTCAAAACTAGCTGGTAACTGCAGGAGTCCTTCACCTCAAGGGAGGAGCCTTGCTAACAGTGCATCTGGAAGAGAGAGTCTGCTCTTGCACCAAACAGCATTTCACCCCACATTATCGTGACAATGGGCAAGGAGAAAAACCTGCCTCTGCCTTTGAACACTCCATCTTCACCTCTCTGGCGGTGGACTCTGTAAAGTACTGATCTCCCAATAGAGGTCCAAATTAATTCTTTTGAAGTCCTTGAAGTTCCAAAATGCCAAAATAAACAAGGAGGGAATGGAGACCACTTCCTAATAAAGGCAAAATGCCACCCAGCATTGCGTAAAAGCATGCTCATTTTAAATGGTCCAATCTGGTAAAAAGTCACGTTTGCCTAGTCACATCATACCCAAAGGACTTTTCAGGAAGTGTAGGAGACATGAAAGAAAGAGAAGCCCACAGAAAACAAACTTGGCGGAATCCTTCCTCCCTCCTGTTCTTTGTCTGATGGTCTAATCTGGCCCCCTACTTAAGCCTGCTTTTTACAGGCCCCTTGGACTGTGGCACCCTACTGTGAGGCTGGGCCTTTTGTTTAGGGTGTGCCCTTTGAGGCTTGTTTCCCAGGGGGCTCCTACTGGGAGCTGCCCTGATGGATATAGGTTTTACCCAACCTCACAAAGGATCAAAGAGAGGCACAGTCTTCCTGCACATTGTTCTGCTGGCTGAGCTACGACCGGAAGTCTGACTGTCTGGGTTCACAGTGCTGACATGTGTGTGCTACAAATCAGATATGTGAACCATCAGTCACCGTATCAACGCCTAGGTATGGCTTATATTTCAAGATTACCCAGCCACCAGGCATTAGTTTATCATTATGGTTTTGGATCAGAGATGCAGATTTAAATGTAACCTCTCTCTGTGGTGACTTTGCTATCACCTCAGCTGTCATAAAAGGCACCTGTGACATCTAAACCGATCTGTGCCAGTGAAGAGCAGGGGCTGCAGATCAGGAGACTGATGCAGCAGGGCACTGCTGGGTACTATGCTTTTGGTTTGGAATTTAATCAAAGAGGGTCTGTTTAGCAGACCACCTTTTCTGAGATGGATTACCCACCACATTCTATTAAAGAAAATAAAAAAGACAGGGTTTCAACACCCATTTGGCAATCCTTCAGTGTGCCCTCGTAGTAGCAATGTTGGCATATACTGTGGGCGCAGACTGTATGAAAGCATGTTATAAAATATTCAAGTGTGTTTGTTGGTGACCTGGAATCTGTTGAATTTGTTCATGTTACCCTGCAGAAATAATCGAAGCCTGTGTGACATTTTATCAATTTATTCTAAAAAAAATATGCTGTGAAATGTAAATATTATCTTTCATACCATGATTTTAAGAAGTTTTTCTTTGAAGGAGTACACCCTCGCAGATGGTTCCAGCTTACAATTGTTCACTTGCACAAACAATTGGAAGGACATTTTCATACAATACTACTGCACACCTTGGCACCAAAAGCTGCCTCCACACTGGTTTCATCATCAAGGCAGTTGGCATTAAAATCAACCCCCCAATAAAAACCAATCATCGCTGGCGTTATCATCCCAATTCAATAATACACTCACTAATGTTTCCTGTATGCTCTCCATATATAAACCAAACGGGAGTCATAGATGTTGATAACCAAACGTTTTTAACCACTGTCCAGATGAAAAATGTAATCTCCACTGCCAGTACATTCTTCTCAATTGAAGACATTTCAAATTAGCCCTTGAGATGGTTAGCCAGTCCTGCCTTGAAGGCTCCCATAAATTTGTATTCTGGTAGTAGTAGCCCTTTATCTAGAGTAGGACCAATAAAATACACATACTATACAGAAATACTGGATGTGAGCTAAAACGTCTTGCAGAACATGTCATCCTTTACCTGGTGCATCTTGAGAGCTTTATTTCTGTATATGCTTCAAAACTATTGCTCACCCCTTTCACACAGTTAGTGCTGTTGGAGAATTCTATGTGAAAAAAGATCATCCACCGCAGGTGCATTAACCATAAATAGAAAATGATGATCTGAAGGTAGTTGTAGATAGATGATTTTACCTGGGGGCAACCAGACATGGACTCCCTGCTCACTGTGCTCAGAGAGACAAAACCTCACCTCACTGATGAGGAACAACAAGGCTGAAACACGCATATGGGGTTGCTTTTGGTACTCTTGTTCAGAGAGGAACTGCCATAGCATTTTGGTGCTGGACTGCCCATGTGGGCGGGACAAAGACTGATATGCTAATGGATATTTCCCATCTGTGAAAGGTACAGTGAGCAAAAAGCGTGTGCTGCAAACTCTCATCTCAAAACATGTTATCATGCCATGTTCTTTCTGGAGAGGAGCGCCTGCTACCTTTTTTGAAATATTTGAAAGGAACTTGGGGTTGGTCACCCTGAGTTACCTGGGGGCAACCAGACGTGGACTCCCTGCTCACTATGCTCAGAGAGACAAAGCTTCACCTCACTGATGAGGCCCAACAAGGCTGAAACACGTGTATGGGGTTGCTTTTGGTACTCTTGTTCAGAGAGGAATTGCCATAGCATTTTGGTGCTGGACTGCCCATGTGGGCGGGACAAAGACTGATATGCTAATGGATATTTCCCATCTGTGAAAGGTACAGTGAGCAAAAAGCGTGTGCTGCAAACTCTCATCTCAGAACAGATTATCACGTCATGTTCTTTCTGGAGAGGAGCGCCTGCTACCTTTTTTGAAATAGATGATTTTCTACATGTTAGTTAGAGTACTAACATGGGTTCTCTGTCACAGGTGCATGAACACTAAAGTGAGAATTTGTATTACAACTTGGTATTTAGGACTCAAATAATTTATCTGGGACACGCTAAGAAAATTATAAATTGCTAAAGTATTTTAGTGTACACAAATTATGGAATGCACTAAGGTGAAAACAATATCCCTGTGTTCTGATACCATTATTCAATGCAGTGTTGAATCTCGAGAGGGCAAAATAATTTCTGTGCTCAAAGAAAGTTTGTTTGTTCAGACCAAGAGGCACACAACAAAGTAACCAGAGAAAGGTGAAGGAAAGTTGCATCTAAGCCTTTGCATACATTAAGGACACTAGGTCGCTTATAATTTTGCAATCAGTGGAAAAGACAAGGTGAATATCAGAAGGGTGAAACTACAGAAAGTGTCACATGGGGGTGAAAGCATGCTGATGTAAGAGTCACAAGCTGAGAGAGACAACCCTAAAAGTATTTTAAATGTGTAGGGTGATGAGGCAAGAAGAGCTGTTATATAAAGTTGCACTCGAAAGTGAGTCTTTTTTTGTTGTGCTTTTTGGTGATTGGTCTTTCGGTTTTTAGTACTCGTTTTTCTTTTGGGAATTTTTTTGGGGGGGGTTTGAATTTTGGGCTTCTGCCTGTGGCCTGTCAGCTACAGGTCCAGTGCTGTCTTCCAATGTTCTGTCTTCTGTTTCCTGGCTCCTTTCCTGGTCGGGGGATCTCTAATGTGTTTGCTGGAAGTGAAGGCTGTTGTAAACAATGGGAAAACAAAGGGAACATTGCAGATATAAGGCAGTTGGCAGATTCAGGATGCACGTGAATTGTTTGAAATGTTAGTGGTAAGCCAATTCTTACAGGTACTGAAGTATACACATACCAGATTTGATTGGCAATAAGTTACATTTTTAACAAATTAAACATGGTGATTCATTTTGTAATTGGTATCTCTGTACAGTGAATCTTACTCTGCACGCAACATTATACTGAATTGAAAGTGTTGTTTCTAATAGCCTACATTTTTCTTTCCTTTCAATACAAGACTTTAATTGACTATAAAATACTGAAGATTAGGAAGATAAAAACCTGCATTTTTCTCGCCTCTGCTTAGATGCAAAGCTGTGTGTTCTCAAATGATTAACCGGTTTATATTTTTTACCCTTTTCCCTTGTTTCCTCTTTACATCTGTTATAAGGTAATGCACAGGCTGAAGTTTGATGTCGATACTGTTCTATGAATACAAACATATAAAGCTTCTTTCTCTTACTGAGGCAAAGAATCAAATGCTCCTGCTATGCAATCTCTTTTTTCATTTTATTCTGCCATGCATCCCACTTAGTTGAAAGGCTGATGTAACGTAATCAGGGAGTGCAAATGAAACACTTGAGCGTTCGATTTTTTTTCTGTATTCTGTTTATGTCACCACTGCCTCATCTGGTGACTTATACAGATATTGTGATGAGTAAAGTGAGCAGGTGTGATTTTCTGTATCTCTCTATGGCTATATTGTAAAGCTGTGAAGAGAAAATAAGGTGTAACCTGAGTTTACACGCTGTGGCATAAGGTACGAAGGTGTCTTGCTGAGGTTACTCCTGAAGTAAACATACAAACTTGCTAGAAATTCCCTACAGCCCTCTAAAACGCGCTTATGTCAGATTCGTGGGGTATTTGGGATAGACATGATGGAGGATAAAAGAGCATTTACTTAACCAGTTGAACAAATTACTATTTTGAAACCCTGGTACATGTCTTCTGCTACCCCGACCTGCCCCCACAATCAGACAATGCTCCTTGTTGGGGCGTATTGCCTCTTTCCTGTGAAATGGTGACATGTATTCATTGATGTTACATTGGATTTTATCAAACGTTGAACCCTAAGACTTATGTCTCTCTACTCCCCATCCATCATAAGAAATCCAGACGTTGCCATTCTTGCACAGATTACTGGTTCCACACATAAATGTGTGGAAAGCATTATATGATGCAGGAATGCTAAACCTGCAACAGCAGGATTTGTCATCTTAACACAGAAAAAATGCAAACTGTACAGCTAGAAAAATGAACTCAAAACCTGGCTTCCCCACATGACAATATATGCTATCCTGTCACACCTCCCGATTTCCCGTACTCACGCTCCCACAATGCACCACAGTGGTGTTTATCCTCCCCATCACGCACCTCCTGGCAGCAAGCAAAGCCCTATTCAGCTCGTTCAAGGACGAGCGTTCGTTCTTCAGCAGTATCGACACAACAGAGCCGCCGTGTGTCCCGTGGTCTACGCCCCTTTCTTCACTGGCAGTTGCTGTGGCGCAAGACCACGGCCCGAGTAGGACTTCACGTTCCCGTGGGTACACGTATTGTATTCGGTCACGTGACACAGAAACAAAGTCACGTGACACGGTATAGCAATCACGTGACTCAGTGAGTTTAAAAGGACGGAACTAGCGTTGTACCTCGCTTCACAGCTGTTCTGTTGTAGTCGTTTGGCTCGTACTCCGTTTCTTGCTTCCACGGATCACGGACCGCGGATACTGCTCTATGGACTGCCTCTTCTTTTGTCCTCTGGATTTGGTACTTTTTTGTGAGACTTGGATTTTGACCTCGGATAGGATCAAAGGACTTCTACTGGATTTTGCTTTTGGACATTCACGTTTTTGGTCACCTGGAACCTGCAGCACCCTCGCCTCACTCAGTGCTGTATTTCTTCAAGTTATCATCTTTGGGGCATACAGTGAATATATCAAGGGCAGTTGCATCATTTCCACTGCTATCTCGTGCTGCCTCCTTTCACTGAGGGTACAGGACTCTCATGCCATCCAATATTATTCTCCAAAGCATCCGTCATCCCTCACCCTAAAAAGGTTGATTCTTATCCATTCTTGTGCTACTTGCCATATATGTTCTGCATTGCTTTATATGTAATGGCTTGTTTCCTTTGCAGTTATGACCTGGGATCAGTGGTCGAAGTGTACGAAAAGAAGAAGTGGAACTATGTTCCCTGCTGGCCTGCCCCTTCTCCCCACAAACCCCGTTGCCACAACTCCTCCCACACACAATACACCCCTCCACAACACGTGCCTGCTGTTTAAGGGAAGTTCAGTGCAGTGCACTAAAAGTGAAGGTTTCAACTTCTTCCTACACTTTTATTTTAAAACAAAACCATTCCGGAACGGTTTCTTTTTAAAATAAAAGTATAGGAACTGTACAAGGTCATTTAAAAAAGTATAGGAGCACCGCTCCCGACTGCTCCCGCTCACTTCGAGCACTGCCTGGGATCTCCTGTGTTCCTGTACCTAACCACCACCTGTGGTCTCAAAGATTGAACAGCGAGTTGTTACGTATTCTCTGTTCGGTACTTGGGGACAGAGGTTCTCTAATCCTTGCGACAATCAAGTTTTGACATATCTTAGGCAAATATCTCTGTCTACAAGGAGCTGATTTTCTCCAGCTGCCAACATTGGGTCATCTAGAATGTATTTACAAGTATACTACAGCAATGAATCCTGCTCAAACTAAAATTGACAACATTGTTTCAGTGCTGTCTGGGGTTGCCTATGATCCCTTTCACAGAGGAGACCTGGCTTAGCAGTTCTGACCAGACTTTTCCCCATTGGTGCTTGCATGAAGACTGATCTGCATAACACTGGCCCAGATGGAGTAAAACAGATTATATGGGAGGCTTACAAGAAGAGAGGCACTAGTTATGATTGATTAAAAGATTTTCGTTTTTCACTTTTTGTTTTCAGAGGAAAGAAAAGTCACAATCCACCGCAGGCACTTATCTGTGATGTAATTTCCTGAGAGAACACTTTCCATGATCTCTACTTTCATGATAACTCTGGGTGAAAGACTGTGTTATAAGGCCTGGAATACCCACCAGGTAACTTAAAAGTCTACATCCATCCACACACACACTCCCCCAAACGATAACACACCCTCACACGTAAACAAGTAATTGTGGTATAACCTAAAAAGATGAAAAAGACTCAAGATCAAAAATGAAATAGAAATGTATGAAATCGAATGGAGCTATCTTCCCTTTTTCCTATCTTTCTTGGTGGCACAATTGCTCACTATTTGTAAGATGCCTATTTTGGGATATTTAATAACCTTATGCTGCTACCCTTGGTAATTATCACAGATTGGGGTTCCAAACAAGGATTTACCATGATTACACCTTAATTGACTACAATTTATCAAATCGTAAATTATCTTGTTTATTTGTGTGCCTCTCAGAATAGAACACTCCAATTTGACAGATGCGTTTCATTTAATTCCCCATAATCATTGTGAAGTCCTAATTTGAAAATGTGTCTTTTGGGGGAGTTCAGAGTTTTTTTTAGATGTCCGCAACCACCACCATCCATTCTGAAATGTGTTAATGGAGTAAAACCTTGAAACAGGTATTTTTGCACGAAGAACATTTTGAATAATGGTAAAAGAATTTGTATTGTATGTATTCAAACAAATAGTGCTTACAATTGTTCATGTACCGAATGATAATTGGGTTTTATACTAAACTAGTAATATTAAGTCCATATGTGTGCAGAAATCAATTACTTGTGTGCTCTTTTCTTTATCAAAAACATATTGGGCCAGATTCTCAAAACTGTTTTTGGCACAAGATGCACTAGGTCATCTCCTCTCTTGCACAAAACAAAATGTGGAGGCTAATCCACAAAGGACATCTAAATGTCTACATCTTGAATGACCACATTCAGATGCCGGCGTTCACATTCTTAGCACATTTGCATAAGGAATAGGGGGTTTATGCAGATTTCAATGCACATCTCGAATCTGCAAAAGGGATGGAAAGATCAGGTCCTTTGCACCTGATCATTACAAGTGCAGGGAAATGCACAATTCTTCACAGTGTCATTTCTCACCCTGTGATGTATTATTTTCTTAAAATGTGACTGTAGCAGCTTCAACCACTACTATCATACTTGCATTTATATCCCTCAAACAAGAATAGAAAGCTTTGGGGCCTGATTCATGGAAAAAGTGCACATATCCCGTACGGCGGTGCCAAGAACGATACTGGACAGGCCCATGCGCAGAATAAAAGAATGGAATTGTCTGGGCAAGGTAACCATATATGCAAGTCACTGCCGGAACGCCCCCAACATGCCCCCATGCCAAGCAAAAACAGCCAGAACAGCTACCTTTGTGTGCTCCCCGGGCGTAAATACAAGCAACCTTCAAATAGTGTGTGGTGTCCCTGCAAGCAGGCCTGCATGTCAATGACCCTGCACGTGGTCCCCTGTAACTGTTAGGGGCACCACAACAACATGCGTATGATTTATCGTAACTCAGGTAAAACTTGGGAAATCTGCATGTGAACCCTGTAAAACGTTCCTGCACCCGCTACACTGCGTATGCGCATGCCTCAGTGAGATTGGAACCGCGGCTGCATACACACACCCCTAAATCCGACACCCGATCTTACCCTTGTGTGGTGAATCCAATGCACAAGTGTCTGTATGCCTGCCTTCAGGTGGTGTATAGTATGAGGGCTTTGCGTGGCCATTTCCCTACCAAGAGGTTGCATGCTCGGATCCATGAATACATATTGTTCCATGCAATAGTGGGCGTGCGATGGACTGACTGCAGGTCATCCCTTGTAACGCCCACTTTTTGCCTTGTTCTTCCCCATTTCCGTGTTCCGCCCCCTACCCTGCCCTCTGCGCGAGCCACGCCCACGATCTGCGTGGTGTGTCGCGCAAGGCACTCAGCCTCTCACAGTGACATGCTGAGCTTGGAGGAAGTCGACGCAAAGTACGAAAAAGTGCCACGCAGTAGATTCCCTGAATTGACAAATGGGATTTCGGAAGCAGTTTGTGATGCAAAGTCACAATTTTCCAGGCAGATCTCTCATGAATAGGGCACTTTGTATTTTGTTTAAATTTTACTGTGACGGGCCCTTTACGGGCCAACCACTATAAAAAGCGCTCACAGCAAATACATGGGGCCTGATTTACAAAGAGTTTTGAATGGACTTTCCCATTCAAAAACGCTTTTGTAAATCAGACCCATGGGGGCTGAGTGTCCATCATATATTAGTGGTTGGCACATTCTCCCAACACTAATGTATGTAAAAGGGTTCTACAAAGCATCTTTGGTGCTGCTGTCCAAGACGACTGAAATGCGCAAGTCACCTTTGAGAAGGCCAAATAAAAAGGGTGCATTCTCTGCTTTTTTTTCATTCGCTCTTGTTTTTGAGAATCTGGCCCATTGTGTCCTTCTATTGCAGTTACCATGGCAGGCATTACTCATGATTTAGCTGATGTCAACTTTTATTTACCTTCAAACTGGATAACATTATGGGCCAGATTTGCAATGCTGTTCCCTTTTTTATTTGCCCTAGTTTTTCAAAATTTGGACCGGTATGTCCTCCCCATTGACTAACCATGGAGAGATCATTGACGATTTAGCTGATGCTAACTTCCATTTACATTAAAACTGGATAATACTATGGGCCAGATTTGCAAACCTATTTTTAGTGCAAGTGAAGCATCTCATCACTTGAACCCAAGATCGATTTGCATAAAGGGCAGTCCAATGTGATCATCAAAGATGTTCACATTGAAATACCATGTTCCACTCTCTTTGCACATTGCAAAGGATATATGGGGCCAGAGTACAGAAACTATGCACTGGTGCAAGTGCAAAGTTGCACGGTATTAGCACTACATAAAAGTGTGGCCTAGAACCAAAAACATTGATACAAAGTTAAAAAAGAATTTGCAGCATTTATTTATTTATTTTAGTTACACATTTATTTCAGCACACAAAACCCTGGGTCATCTAAATGGATAGAAAGAGCATAGTACATATAATGAAGTGCCAGAACATAGGTTGAAGATAGGATTGGTGAGTGAACACAAGCAGGGAAATCCACACCTCATGCCACGGGGGCTACATCAGGTGTGCAGATAGGCATAAGAGACAAGTAGGTGTGTGTAAACAAGCCGGGAAAGCCACACCTCATGATACTAGAGGCTACAATAGGCGTGCAGCTAAGCATATTCAGCACAAAGGCTGCAGGACTTAATAGGCAAATGCAGACATGATAGGAATCATGCACAGCACAAAGGCTGCCAGGTCATAATAGGTAAATGCAGAAAGGCTACAAATCATGCACAGCACAAGGCTGGCAGGTCATAAAAGGTAAATGCAGACACGATACGAATCATGCACAGCACAAGGCTGCCAGTTTCATAACAGGTAAATGCTGATAGCTGGGAATCATATACAGCGCAGGGCTTCCAGGGTGAATCAGGTAGGTTGTAGATGAAGATAGTCCCAAATGATTAATGTCAATGGCATTCTCCTGCATTGTAACAGTATAGGGACGCGTGGCACGCAATATATGCATGACAATCTATAGACGGTAGTATGATAATGGGGGCAGCCAAAGCCATCACGAGCAAGAGGAGGGACGGGGACAAAGGGAGGGGGAGAGGAGGCACAGTGACGCAGCTGGAAGAGCTGCTGTGTAGATTAAGTGGCAGTTTTATATGCCGTGTGGAGCATCTCTGGCGATAATAAATTGGTTGAGGCTAGAAAATCATTCAGGTGGTGTGGGGAAGGCTGCTGGACCTAAGCCTGGACATGCCCGGACAGGCTAAAACAGGGTATAAGGTCCATTTCATGGATCCTTCTATGGGGGCCTGCTCCCCGCAATAGGCTGACCTTCATCCTTCTGAAGCCAATCAAATATCATTGCAGGCCGGTCAGGGGCTATGGCAAGCCCATTCTTTGTTACGGATGTCGGGTCCACCATATTAGAAAGGAGCTGTTGCTCCAATAATACTGCAGAGGCCACTTCATGGCCCTCGATGCAGGATAGATCCACCGCCATGACACTGGAGGTTTTCAACCAGCGTGGTGGCTGGAGCTGCAGCAGAGAGCACAGCACAAGTGTTGGCTCATCAGGATATGTGAGAAGGGAACAGTACCAGACAGGGTATAAGGTCCTTTTCAGGAGTCCTTCTACAGGCTCCCTGCAATAGTCTGTCCCTTCATCCTTCTGAAGTCAATCAGCATGACAAGTGAAACTGGTCCAGTATTAGAACTAGGGCAAAGTTTGACAACTTTCTTCTCCACAGTAGATCCTCCACTGACTCACAGAACCAAATTTCCACACTCCAGAATCCTCTTGCTAACTTTTCCCAATTGAACATCGTCCTTTTTAAGCTTTACGCATCTCTGAGCATGTTTAGGCTGTGGAATATTTTATCCACACCACTGCGCCACACTGCACCCCTTTGCTAATGGGGAAAGAAAACTGTCCAAAATTGAGGAAATAACCCTGTGCGTGCGAAATCTGAAAAATTGTGCATGGTGCATAAACAACCAAAGAGCTGTACACCCTGCCACATGCACAGGCAAAGTTGGTGTAAAAACAGGGATCACTGCTATCATCTGTCACTGTGACTTGAAACAAGGCCACAGAAGGGATAAAATCTGAAAAAAATGCTCTTAAATACAGTTTCCTAATCAATGGCAACTTTCAAAGTGCTGTTTTGGCGCTAAATTCAGTCATTTTCCCCAGTGAATTACTGAAAGGAAAGTGTGCTTAAATCATGGATTATCCAGGCAGTCAGAGGAATCCAGGCCTCACTGACTGACCGCTATATCAGAAAATTAGCTGTCAAACCCTGTTTAAAAGTGTTTCTATTTCCTGATTAAAATGGAAAAATAATCGCGTCTGTTGGTGAAGGGCTAATTCTTTTAAAATGTTTACATCCTTTATCAAAACTTTGCTTATATTTTATATGGGAAATGAAAAAAAAACTTGAATGTCAAAGGGCCCAGTCTGGGACCAATCCACTATGTAATTCTGATCTGATAACCTGGCCTAGGAAAACTGACATCTCTGCTTGACACTTCTTTGAGAACAGGAAGGCTAATGGCTGTTAATGGTTCCCGCATAATGAAAACAAAGAAATCCTCAGACATTTGTCTCCTAGCTGACCCAAGGACAAAGGAAGGCTTGGACAGCCACCTTCCTAAAGGAGGGGCCGGATGTGGAGGAGGTTTCTCAGTGAGCTTCAAAGGACTAGCCATTTGCTCAATTTGAAAGTAAGAAAAAAAACCTGGACTGGATTTTGAATGGAAATGACTTGTTTTTGCTTCAGAGCTTTATGGCATTTAACAGGACAGCCAAAATAAGTAGACAAGTGAAAAACATATACATCTTAACTCATGCTAGACAGTTGAAGATGTGGTAGGAGTTCGTACTACATAAGGAACCAAAGATACACTAAAAGACTGATTGTGGCAAATCTATAAATGTTGCAAGCTTAAAATGGTATCTACATGATCCCCTGATCAGCGCCCAGAGATGTATCAAATTAGAAATGATTAATCCAAAGTGTTATGGGTAAAATTGATAAAAAATCCATAGAATGACCAATACAGCTTTCACAAAGATGGTAAAGGGATGTAAATGTAGATAATTGAGGATAAAGTATATGTGTACAATTTTATGAGGGTACATAATGGTAGAAATGTACATTTGTGCAAAAGTATGTTTTGGGTAAAAATCCAGGTGGGAGTTCCTAAATCCTGTCATAAAATGACAGCTCTGTTTAGACTGCCAACCAGGACAAAGCACACGCCAGTATCCACTCACAGACATGGGGGTGTATTTTGAAGTTCTGCCTACACCATAAACTGGGGGATGGCATTTGTAATGTATAAATATAGAAGTTTCATTACACAAAAACAGACTGCTTCCAGAACACACTGATTCCAGAACCCTTCAGATGTCTGCGCAGCACCTTATTCCAGAACTCTTCAACTTTTAGCTGACTTCAAAATTATTGAAAGATCCAGATTTCTTTGCAGAATCCAGACTCTAGCATTGCAAAATTATTGCTAGCCTGACCCAATTGCAAGCATCCCAAACTTGAAGGGATTTAATTCTGATTCAGCTTGGCTTGCTACGACTAAGGCTGGCCCACTGAAAACTTGCATCCTGCTATCTACCGTGTCCAGTAACCAGAAGGGCCCCTTCCAAATCCATGCTGAGGTGCAGTCCAGATGACTAGAACCGCCTTGCGGATCCAATCCTGCTAGAGGTGCCTTGCTGCCGGTAGATTATCGCATCAATATCGCATAGTAAAAGTTTGCCACGGATTTGCAGAATTCACAAGTTTACACGTGTCATTCTCCCATTTCAAAGTGCCTCTTCCATCCCATACCGATCTAAAGTGTGTGCTGTTTTTTTATATTATAGCTCATGTGTGTTAGGACCTGTTTAGTGTTGCTTTCCTTAGGATTTTTCTCCATTTAAGCTTTTATGACCTTTTGCAGTATTTTACAAAGCCATTCTTTTTTCATCTGTCAGTTTAAAAGTGTCATTTGGCAAAACGGTTTTCTCTTTTGTGTAGGGAGGGAAGATTGCCTATAATTCTAGACATTGTATTTAATTCCTGAAAACCTGCTGATTACTCACATTGGTGTAGGATTGCTCATTTGTATTTAAACAAAACTTTGCAGGGGGAACATTAACCTAAACACTATCTGTGTGCAAAACGAGACTGTTCTTTTTCCCTGTGTTTTCTATTTTGTCTCCTTATAAGTGAATTCAATTGCTTTGCTTATTTCTGAATTGTATTGTCACCCTTTGGGTGATTGCTGCCCCATATATAAATCTATAGTAAACCTATCTGTGATTTGAATATTAAAAATATATATATATTTACCTTTACAAACGAGCCTGATTCCTAGTTCAGTGTGACCTCGGGGGTATTTTGGGTAGGGGGGTATTTTAGAAGGGTGTGATATGAGTGGTATATCATTCAGAATATTGAACTTACAGACAAAAATAAAATAAGGGTTTAATTTGTGCACTATATGCTAGGTGAGACTTGAGTGTGTGCCTGATAGAAATCCCTTACAATGCACAGACTGGACACTGAGCACAAAGCTCCAATCTTTGTACAGCTAGCCTTTTTAAGTTAGGGATATTAATCTCTGGAGTTGGGAAATGTATTAAAGTTTGTTTGCTTTCTCTCCTAACAGGTTTTGGTGGGAAATTGCACTTTACCACATTGACCAAAAAGCAATTACACATATATTTTACATGGTGTGTGTTAAAGTAGTGATATTGTCGTGTTCTTCATTATTAACTTGTGTTTGTTCTGAGCCTAATAAATTGTGTATTTTTGATATACTACTGTCTTAGTGTACTTCGTGTCGTCCTACTGCGTTTGCTCATCCATGACCTCAGATCACCCCCACTACTTGTCCTGGCTAACTTTGCAGAAGTGTTCCCTGTTTCACTAACAAGGGTGGCCTCCTAAACATCTGTTCACCAGAGCGGAGTTTAGAAATCCATTCTAACAATAACCATATTTATGGCTTAACCAACCGATGAAACATTTATTGTTAGACCTCCAAAGGTTTACATAACTAATTACATTTTACATTCAGTGTTTTTTATGATGGTCTGATTATGTCACACACAAAGAATGAACCTCATATGTTGTGCTTATTTTGTATTAGTATCCAGCCAGGGGTGGGGGTGGTGACAGCCTCTCAGCCAATGAGAAGGCTCTGAACGGGGGGGCTGGAAATTACCAGTGGTAATCCCCCGCTCCAAGCCGCCTCATGGCTGGAGGCTGTGATCTTCCCCCGCTGGGGAACAAGGTAAGTGTGTTCCCCCTCCATCTACCTCCCCCCTCCAATCTCCCCCTTCCCCTATATCCACAGAATTCCTTCCCCACTCCACTGACATTCTTTAAAGTCCATTTCGGGAGCGGTCACGCTGGGAACTCTTCTGTCCCCGTGCATCCGCTCCCAATCTGCGACAGGCCATCATGGAACAGAAGAAGGGACTACGCGTAGTCCCTTCTCTCCTTTCCCTGGCAGCAATTTTTTTGTTTACTTTTTTCAATGGCCGCCATGGAAAGGGAAAACTGACTTCATTTTCCCTTCTCGAGCGGCCATTTTTTAGAGGTTTTTTTCTGTTCCGAAACGCCGGAGCATTTCGGAACAGAAGCAAACATGCTTTTAGTACCCTTGCTTCGCTTGGGCCTGTAATTATTGGCCCCCGGGCATTAACTGAAGTGGTAATGCCCCCCCCTGCTTGGGGCCTATTGCTTAATGAGTTAATGCTCTGTTATAGTTCTACAGCCATTGTTTGTTTTATAACTATTTAAAGGATAAACTGATAGGTGTATTGTAGGCATTGTGAGTGTGTGACCATGGTGCCTTTCTTTTTGCAGCGTGGATTGAGGGGACAGGTTAGAACAGAGTGTACATTGCATATGAAGTTTCAAAGTGTGTTTTGTTATTAAAGAGCAGACTTGAGTCTGCGGGTGTAGTTAGTTCTGACAGAAATGCCATATTTTACAATTGGTTGTGTACCAGTTGCAATGGAGACTCTTTATAGCATTTATAATTTGTGAATACTCGTATTGGAAAACATATATTTTGCATGTACTGTTATTTCCATTCAATACAGTTTGATAAAAACTATAATAAGAAACAACTGCTTTCTTAAAAACGTAATAGTTTTACCACATGTGGTGTGGATGCTCTCAAAAAGGGTACAAAACTTGCAATCCTCCTCTTGTTTAGTGATTTACAAATATTTTCTAGTCAATAACCTTCAAACACGTACATAGAATCCTAGATCAAGACCATCAAAATAAGGTTCCTACCAATAGTCTAGGCTGTATGGTTTGGGATACTATTCTGAGTATAGGGGAAAAAGGGGGTACAGGTTACACCATGTTTATTTGACCGGTCATCAACTATTTTAGCCTGATATTTAAAATATCTTTTATCTCCAAAATATCTTGGGAGCCCCTAGAATGTGTCTCGTTAACCCCTTGTTTGATACACATGATCTGGAATTGTAAATAGCACATTGCCAAGCATCTATTTAGTGCATCACTGGATTCCTACTGTTCAGTGCTGCTCAGTTTGTTCACCTGCCCACTTGGTGTGTCATTGAAATATATATAATGTGAAGACCTTCTCCAAACCATGTAAACTGAACAGTGAACTCACCTTAGGGTCCCTGTGAGTAAAGGGAACACCAGTGGCCCCATTAAATATAGTGCTGTAATGAATTGACTGGCTGTAGAAAATCGCACCGCCGAATATGTTAACCTGGCTCAACTGAACTGACAATGGTGGGAGGCATCTACAGGCAGGAGCATATTCTCATGAACGCAGATGAACAGAGTGGACCCTAAGTCCCCTGCAACTACTGGCCCTAAATGTCAAATGGCTACCACAGATCTCGTGTGTATGGATGGTATCTGCCTTGCTTCAAACCAGTTCATTTATGTAAATCTGGGTGGATTTCATTGTGCACATTCACAGATCTCACAGAGACATGTGGCATGTTTCCAAGGGGCCCCATGTACCTTTCTTGCTGTCAGCGAGGGATGAAAAAAGAAAATGTCCCTCTTGGAGGGGGGCAACACACAAACTCCTCTACCCAGTGGATGAACTTTTGTCCAGCCATCCAATGGACAGCTGTGCAGAAATAGCAGTAAATGGACACTCCGTCATGTTCCCCACCCCCTCAGGTGGAGTGAAATGTATTTGTGTTATTCGACTTTTTGGGGATTCAAAGTGCACTTAGTGAATCGCCACCCTCCACAGTGGATAGTAGTTCTTACATAATAATCAATTCACTGTATTTTCAAAGACTGTTAAGGGAAGATTGGTCAATTTAACAGCAGTTTCCCAATAGGAAGTTTCAATTATGTACAGTATGTAGGCACAATCAGTAGCATACACCATGGACATAGACATGGTATGCAATGCTGACAAGCTGGCAGCATAATCATAAATAAAGGTGAGCCTTTTCCTGCAGTAGCTCTTCTCTGCGCACCAATTCAGAAAAGAGAAAGAAAAAGGACTACTTACCTCCTGCCGGCCATTCAGATAACAGCCGGTAGTCCTTCTGTATGTTTACTCTGGGTTAGAAGTTATAGGAGCAGATATGTTGTGACTATGGTGAAGGCTCTGTAGGAGGCCAAAACACCACGCTGGCATTTGGGATCCTCTCAGCCCCATTGACCAATATATTTGCCATGCCCTGTGTGAGCTTGCCCTATTCATGGAGACTGAGGAAAACAATGAAAATAATGGACTTCCAAATCAAACAAATATCAAGCCAGCTCCTGAGCTACGCTCTAGGTTTTGGGGAGAACCCTCTCCTCCCATTGATCGATTTTATTTTTTCAGTTTGCCTTGGAGTACCGAGTGCCTTTAAGGAAAATGTACCCAGGCATACTTTTAACCTACAGCCTACCTCATTACCTTCTGCCCTTTACCTATATCCTCTCGACAAATTACATATTTCTCAGGGGGCAGTGAGGGCATCATTATCAGACACAAATCATGGTCCATACAAAACATTGATATACCAGCTGCACTGTCAAATATATTTCTTTCTAATGCAACTCTTTTGGGCTGGCGCGGCACTGATGCTTCTAAATAGTGTCGTAGTGCACCTAGTAAGATGCATCGGTGTTTTAAGTGCCCACGGCAAGAACACTAGATGATAGGATTGAATCTTAACATTGATTTAAATATGAATATAAGGCCAATTATTCAAGCACAGAAAGACAATTTTCTGGTAGCAGAACGCAATCTATTAGCCAAACATTATTTGTTCCCTGTGCAATCAGATGTACAAGGTACAACGCTTCTATTTTTCATCTGAGAATCAAATAATTGTACAATATAAATAGTTTGGCTTTCATCTGAACACATTTTCCATTAGTTGTTAAATGGTGCTTGCACATAATAATAGGCAATTACATTAATGTGTTTTTGCTTTAATCCACTGAGACATGTCACGCTGATAAGATCCCTTTGTGTTCAAACTGTATTCGAAATGGCTAAAAAGGAAAAACAAAATAATGATGAAAGAGCACAGAGGTCATTTGGGTAATTGAATCAACTGAATTCAGTGTCATCAGACATGCTGTAGCACTCTAATCTCTTGCTGCTGGCTGAAACCTGTTTAGCCAAACATTAAAATCCTCTCCATCATCCTTAGCAATGCAGAGTTGCCTTCCTGCAGAGTCATGGCACTGCCAGAACAACCTTTATATCTGTATCTCACCGTTTGGATTGTGAAGGACCCCGATATTCTTCACCGAAAACTCATACATTTCTTGCTGCTCAGTTTCGATTGTGTATTGCATTTTTTTCCAAGTTTTAAAATAAGTACTTGTGCATTGTTACAATTATTCTTAAAATATACAAGAGGCAGGGATACATTTTCTTCTTTGGTAAACAAAGCAAGTATTCAGGCAAGTATTCCTTTACTCGTCTCTTAATGCACATTTTAACTTGAGGCATTTGTTTTCCCAGACAAAAAGGCCAGGACGGGACTTATGTTACAGTTCATTTCAGAATATGTTGCACCTGTTCTGTCCTCAGTTGTACTGAAATGGCTCCCTTTGGAAATGCAAATGTGTCTAACAATCTATCCCTTTTCATAGAAAAATGGATTTACACCTCGCTTCTGTTGTTGTGCCAATACCTTGACTGCAGTAGCATTGACTGCAATGATGGGGACATCTCTGCTAAGGTGCTTGCATTCTTATACATCTTCATAGCTTCGGGGGTCTTTCAAGTTTAAGTTCTGAGAGGCTTTGAAATACGGGGCCATTTAATTGGTGTGTCAAGTGGGCTAAGGAAAAAGTGCGTTGAAAGGGAGGCATTGTTGAAGACTAAGCTTACAGAATTGTCAAGGAGGGTGATGGTGTATCCCGTTTGTGAGGAGGCGGTGGGTGAACTTAAAAGGGTAAAGAGCGAATTGAATTCACTCATAGATGAACGTAATGATCGGAGTAACTTCTATTTGAAATGTGCATATTATGAGAAGGGTGAAAAATGTGACAGGTGGTTGGCTTATAGGCTGAGGAAGCGGGAGGCGGAGCGTTCTATTCCATCGATTCGTATGCTTGACGGCAGTATAAATTATAATCCGAGTGAGATAAACAACATTTTCAGAGACTTTTATGAAGAACTTTACAAGAATGAGTTGAAGGTGTCAGGTGAGGGTGCAGAATTTCTAGATAAGGTGGTCCTGTCTAGGATTAATGTCGATGATTCGGAGTTGCTGGAGGAGGATTTTTCATTGGATGAGGTTAGGATGGCGATTCTTAAGTTGAATGCTGGAAAGGCCCCAGGACCGGATGGGTTCCCGGTGGAGTTTTATAAGATGCTGCCGGATTCGGCTTTACGATTGTTGGTAGATATGTATGTTGAGTCGTTGACCATCGGATTACTTCCTGAGATTACTCGCCATGCTCTGATATCGGTCTTCTTGAAAGGAGGGAGAGAGGAGACTCTCTCCCTCTAATAAGATTCTATCGAAAATGCTGGCTTGCAGGTTGGAGCGTCTGCTTCCGTCCTTGATACATGTGGATCAATCTGGTTTTGTGAAAGGTAGGAAGACCTCCAGTAACATTAGGAAGATTTTGAGTGTTGTATCGCAAGTGAGTGGTCAGGAGGCAGATAGCGCTGTTTGTCATTGGATGCGGAGAAAGCGTTTGATAGAGTGAATTGGGACTTCCTCTACACAGTGTTGGGCAACATGGGATTTGGTATGAGGTTTATTTAATGGATCAGGTTGCTATATAGTGAGCCGACTGCAGAGGTAGTCACCAATGGTATGATGTCGGGGAGGATTAAAATGGAGAGAGGTACGAGGCAGGGGTGCCCTCTGTCACCTCTTCTGTTTGTGTTGGCTTTGGAACCACTGGCCGAGTTTATCAGGAGGGCTGAGGATGTGGTTGGTCATTCGTGCTGGGGGATAGCGCAGAAGATTTGGCTGTTTGCGGATGACATGCTCTTAGTCCTTAGTGACCTTAAGAAATCTATACCGGCGTTGATGGATGTTATGGAGGAGTTTCATCATTGTTCTGGATATAAAATTAATTGGATGAAATCAGAGATTATGCCTTTGACGCATTCTGTTGATAGGAGGTTTGTGGTGGACTTGGGCTTCAGGAGGTGCCGGATAAATTGCTGTATTTGGGGGTTTGGCTTACTCCAGAGATAAGGGACATGGTTAAGGAAAATGCGCGGGTCATGTGTAGTGGTTTGAGGAGGGACCTTGAGAGATGGAGTCTTATGAATCTTTCTTTGTGGGGTAAGGTGAATGCCTTAAAGGTGATATCTACCCAGAGAATTACTTATGTTTTTAGTATGGTCCCTTTGATGTTCCCTGAAACTTTTTGGAGAGAGTTGGACAGGATGCTGCAGGAGTTCTTGTGGGATAGGAAGCCCCTGAGGTTTAAATTGTGGAAGTTACAATTGCCATTGCATAGGGGCGGTCTTGGGGTGCCGAATTTCAGGGCATATCACCTGGCTTTCTTTTCAGAATTTATGGTTCCATTTGTGGAGGACGTGCATGATGTTTGGGTAGAGGCTGAAACCAGTTTCCATGGGCCTCTTACTTCAAGAGCTGTGTTGACTTCGGTCTCCAGACAGAGTTGCAGAGATGATTTGTTGATGGATGACGTGAGGAGCGCCTGGAAGGGCTTGGGTCGTTATTTGAAGGTGGACGCTTTGAGGGAGCCCGGTGCCTCGGTGTGGCTAAATCCTGCTATCAAAATAGATGGCAAGGTGGTCTTTTGGGCAGATTGGTTTTTGGGTGGGATGAGGTGGGTTGCTGATTTGTTTACAAATGGTCGTTGGATGAATGCAAGGGAATTGCAGCAACAATATGGTATTGAAAACTTTAGACCCTCTGATTTTGTGAAGCTTAAACGTGCGATTGGAGTTTTGGATTTGGAGAGGAAAATTGCATTGGATCTGTTTGCAAGGAATTTGGTGGGTTCGGGTGGGGGACTGGCCAGTCGCCTGTATAAAGCGTTTTTGTCTTGCTATCAGGGGAATGATTCTTTAAGAGAGGAGTGGGGCAGGAGAATCAGAATGGATATCACAGAGGGCTTATGGCAAAACATGTGTGAGAATGTGAAGTTGCGCTCGCTGAGACTCACAGAAAGATCGAGACGGATTAAAATTCTTAATCAAATTTATTGGACGCCTGAGAGAATGTGCAAAAGAGGGATGTTGGAAAGTGCAGATTGTTGGAGGTGTTCGAGTGAGATCGGTACGCTGGAACATCTGCAATGGGATTGTAGGCTGGTGAGACTGTTTTGGGGTGAGATTGGACGTGTGTGTGATGAAGTGATTGTTGGTCTCCCAGTCTTGGATTTTAGTGTGATCATATTGGGGAGTGATGAGTCTTTGGATGAGCTCACTCAAAGTGAGAAGAAGTAGTTGTTCAGAGGGGCGATGACTGGTAAAAGAATTATCTTGAGGAACTGGAAGAATGCTTTGACATTGAATGTTGAGACGTGGTTGTCTGAGATGCATGAATTGGCAAATATGGAGAGAGTGATGTATTAGCTTTGTGTGGGAAAATATGGGGTAGATTTTTGCAGTGTTTTAACTTGGCATTATAGTTGTTTTGTGGGGGGGTAATTGAGAGATATATTTGAGATGTTGGAGATTTAGGGTATTGTATATCTCACTGTGTACGTAGTACTGTGTAAAATGCTGTGCTTTTCTTGTATTATTTTCTATGTGTAATTTGATATACGCTGATTGTATTGGGATTTATTATGAATGTTGTGTAAATAAAGTTTTTTTTTTAAAAAAAATTAAAAAAGTTTAAGTTCTGACAGCAACCAGCTTAAGCAGAGCTGCTTGCGGACCTCCCGCCCCTTTCATTTGATTATCACTGGTAATGGTCTTCCTACCATGTACTATTCTTAACTATGTGTACAAAACCATGATCCTGGACCAAACCCAACGGACTTAGAGAATTTCCTAATTCTGATGTTAAAATAAATATTACAAAAAAATTATTTAGGGCGCAAAATGGATAAATCCAAGGTAATGCTTGCCAAAATATGTCGAGCTTTCCAGTTGTTTATTGACGATATTGTAGTGCCAAGATGATAAACTGACTTGAAACCTGTGATCAAAGGATAAATAATCTGTGAAACACTATGGTCACACTCACACGATGTGAAAAAAATGGTCATAGGAAAAATAGCTCTGAAAAAAATAACACTGAAAAAGAAGAGGCATAAATATTCATTTGTTAAAAATAACAGAGCTAATGGTGCAGGAAGTAAACATAGACAACCTATATATTTATCAGTACATGTGTGAAGTGGATCAGCACAAAAAGAAAAAAGAATACTTCTGTCAGGGTGTTTAGAGCAAGTCAGAAGCTTTGAGGAGGGATGAAGTTGCGTCTGGGGGTATGAAGGATTTCAACTATTTGAAAAGAACACATTTTGCAGTGGAATAGGGTCAACACAAATTAAAGGGTTCAAAGTTGAACTCAGCTGGGTTGAAACATGAAAAATGCCCTCCTCACCACTGTATTAAAAAAAAAAAATACATACATATGGTGCTGTAGTTCTACAGTCTGGATCTCCCAAAAATAAATGTACCACACAAGATGAAGGACACACTCCAGTTCTCAGTATACCTGGCAAATTAGATGGTGTTCTCCTTCAAGCGCTTTAGAGCCTCATGCTCTCTACAGTAAGGCTGTCCCAGGCGTTGATTATTTCATCCCCAGTCAGTGCAGAAAATTCTGGTCCTTGTAGTTGCAAGGTGCTGAGAACAGACATTCCCATGTTACTGTTGTAGCAGAACCTCGGTGTGGGGGATGGAAAGACGTACAGTGCAGCCATCCTAAATGGGCAGAGTAGCCGTGGTGCTGCCCGACTGGAGTCTGGATTTCCCCAAAAGAAATGTACCACACAAGAGGAAGGGGAAAACGCAGTATGTTCTCAGCGCCTTGTAACTACAAGTTTGGTCATACTATTCATGACTTGATTGAGTTCTAGCTTTCTTGCTTTCATTTTTAGAGGTCGCCTAGCAAGCAAACTCTACCTGAGATGCTTAATATATAGGGCCCACTTTCTGCATAACGCAGAACATTTCTTTTAGCAAGGATACATATTGCAAGAAGAATGTCGTGCTATTTCTTACATTACATTCCTAATATTTGGATTTTCGAATGGCCTTAAATGTCATTTTTTTCTGAACTATTCCAAATATCTGAATTCAGCCCATAACCCTATACTCGAAGCCCCGACTTCAAGGGTTAGGGCAAGACCTGGGGTGATTGGGTCCAAGCCCAACAGCTTCCTCAGGTAAATATGTAACATATGATCCAGGAACAAGCTATTCAGACTCCCCCAAATCTCACTACTATACAGGACAGAGGAGTATATCTTTACTTCAAGAGCCTGAATATATTTGTCAAGGTGAAAACCACTGTACCTATAATAAAATCTCATCAAGCGACTCAGGCCTAGGCATAACTGATTTTTAAGTGACTCCAAGTGCACCGACCATGTGCAGTTACTTGAGAATTGCACCCTAAGTAGCAATACGACTCAGCTAAATTAACACTGACAATGTTTATAGATCAGATAGATTTCGTTTTGTTAGTACGGAAGACCACTATTTTAGTTTTAATTCAGACATAAGCCGTTGGCTTCAAAATAACCAGCTGCGTATCTCAGACTACGCTCAATATCCTTTGGTGTGAAATTAAGCAAAATCGCATTGTTGGAATATAGAAGGGTGGGATACTTAACACAGTTCAATGAAGGTGGACTAAACCCTATCTGCAATCAGCCTGACATAACATCTGAAAGAAAAATGATAAAAACCAACAGGGCTAAGGGACAACCCAGGCAAGCACCTTTGTTAGTGGCAAACTCCCTGGCCACCTCTAGACTAGAGTGGCCGATAACTGAGAACTGGTATTAGAATAAGGACAAATAATGATCTGCAAAAAACAAATTGGCAAACCTAACTTATGCAGTTTACTCCACAGGAGAGTGATCTAGGGTGTTGAAGGCCTTTGCTAAATCTAAAAAGCCAGCATATAGTGTGCCGCCTCTGATCACACACTTATTTGTCAATAATAGTTGTGAGGACAAATACATTATCAACTGTTGTGAAGCCTTTTTGAAATCATGCTTGGTACGGTGGTGATATATCATTTTCCCTCACCCATAGCTCAAGCCTGACTGCCAGACAACTGGCAAAGATTTTAGAGGCAGTGTCCCAAAACAATATCGGACAGTAACAACAGGGATCTGCTCAAGAGCCCTTTTTGAAGATTGGTTTAATGTGACTCTTCTCCCAAGAAGACGGGAGAGTCAAAGAAGAGGCAATACCATTAAAAAAGTTCAACAAAAGTGGGGCCCACCACCCCGAGAACCACTTAAAGATTTCTGGCCTAAGACCATCCGGCCCCGGCCTTGTCCGACTTGGAGGAATTGATGCACAGGAGACCTGCTGGATTGAAAAGATAACCCCTGAAATGGGGCAGCAGGATTTCCAAAAATACAGAGTGGACAGTCTGTAATTCGACTCACATTCAGATGGCAATATTGGGAAAACAACATCCTGTGAACCATCAAGAAAACCACTTGCCACAAAATTCCAATTGTTTTTGACATTTGTATCCCTTATTGACTCATCCAGCTGCTCCCACTGTTTCTCAAGATAGGAGTTTTTCTTTGCCTTGAGGAGTTTTTTATAGTCGTGCTTAAGAATATGCAGAATGCCCACTGTCTTATATTTATTCTTGGTAGCAGACCACAGAATAAATGTAGCTCTGCTGCATTCACTGTTGAACCAGGAGGCATCCTTACATACTCCTTAGCGATGGCCAGGAAGGTGGGTACAGGGACACATGCACAGTTCTGCAGTAGAGGTAACTAGACACTAATATGCCTTTATAACAACACCCAGGTTCTCTGAGAGGGCCCGTCCAAAAAATTTCAGCCCTTCAATCACCCAAACCCCTTGCACGTTTGATATTTTTCCTTAGACAGCTCTATCACTTCAAATAGTTCCTCAGAATTCTCAAATAAAAATTGGGTGGGAATTTATGAAATCCATATTCCAAAGAAGAATGAATGGGTTGTGGTCGCTTTCAGGACGTTCATGAACCTCAAAGTCTGCCACCCTCTGAAAGGAGTAACAGTCCACCAAACAGTAGTCAATCAGAGATGCTCTGGCACCTGAGCCATACATAGTTTTCAGTACAGCACCTAACATTCACCTCAACAAGAGAAGTACAATGCAAGAAAGAATCGAGTAAAGACCCAAGCATGTCCCAGATAGGCACAAACGGATTTCTCTTTGGAATAACGCAGGCCTCTTCCAGAAAAAAGCCTGTTGGGATCACATTTTGTGGGTCCCCGTAATTTAGCATTGAAATCACCCATGATAATTACACTAGATGTCACAAGTGATTACAAGCAGATCCGCTAACCACTCGTTAGGCGTTAAACTATTCCTTAAATCCTCCTTAGGATGCAGATCAATGTTACTGATCAAAACCCTGTAAGCAGTGTTACTGCAGGAGGAAGTGGATGTGATTAAAGCGTGATTATAAGAGCCGGAAATACATATTGGATTCCAGTTAAGAGTCGTACACACTAAAGTCGCCATGCCCTTACAAGGCCTACCAAGCCCGCCCTGTGTAGCCGCACATATAGTTACCCAATACTCAGGGAACACATTGGTGAGTTGAAAATCGTGCATTAGCCAGGTCCCTTGCAGGTATAATATATCATGATTTCTTAGCTAGTTTAACCTATCAGAATTGCTTAGTTTTGCTGCAGACCTCAGCCATATTCCAGATAAGCAATTTTACTGCAGTAATAGGAAGAGCGGGTGAAACATAGTCCTCATCCCTGCTTTAATGCCTTCGTATTTTGTTTGTGCCGGGGATGTCCAAAATAGTACAAATTAAATTAGATTAAATTAAACCTAAAGCGACTTTACAGGAGTGCCTCGCAGGGCATAGGCATAGACCTTCTCTTGCATTCGTTTTGATATATTAAAATTGAAACATGGTAACTGGGCCAGTCTGTAATAATAATAATAATTTAGCATTTATATAGCGCTACAAACCCTCAGGTATCTGAGCTCTGCTTATTATTACCCACGGTGTGTGTTGCTCATTTATCGACCTCGGAAGGGTGAAAGGCTGAGTTTGACCCTGCTGGGATTCGAACCTGCGTCAGCAGGGTCTGCACAGATGTCAAAGCAAGCGCTCTACTCGCTGTGCTATCGGACCAGCTGTTTTCTAGCTCTTCTCTAGTCAAATCGATAATGGAACCATTACAGTCTAAAATTGTTACAGAAGGCAATTTTGGATCATTCAAACTGACCACAGGTTCTACAAAATCACAAGGGATAAGCCATATATGATGAAGATGACATACATGCCACCTTACATCCACATGGACCTCAATCCTTTTGCTTGACAGCGCCTCATGACAATTTAACAAGAGCAAAACAATTAGTTAGAAAACCAAAAACGAACATTACAGCCCTTGCAAAACATACAATCAGAAAGAATACAGACATTTGGAAACAATTTAAAAGAGATGTCATTAACTCCCAAAAAGTCAGAAAGAGCCTTACCATGAGCTCTTTCAGAAGAATTCTTATTCATGTGTGCGAGACCTTTGAAAATCAGAATTAGATTGTTTTCCCTCCAACCCACAAAGGGGTGGGAGCTCCTGTGTTCACCGGCATAGACACAGTAATTGTGGGGGCTCCTAAACCTCCATCCCTGGGAGCTTTCTGCCCACCTGTTCGGGGGTAAGAGTCAACATGTCCATGTGACATAGTGAGATGAGAAACATTTACTAAGAGAAAGTAAAGAAAGGTACACCTTTATTTCGGGTTATAAATGCATCAGTGTAAAACTTTTGTGTATAAACTAAGAAATATAAAACGATATTAACAAAATGAGCTAATTATCAGGACTTAAGATCAATCAATTGATGTTAATCAGAGAAGGATAAAAAGCTGAGAAAATATAATAATAATAAAGTTAAACAAAGAGTCTTGTGGTGGCAATAATAGAACATAAGGCCAGCAAGAATCGATAGAATTATAAACTAAGAAATAAAGAGAAATGATATTGAAGAAACTTTAAAATGTGTTAAAAGGATTTTCTTATTGTGACAAAGGGCAGTGATTGATGGTGCTTTCCGACATTGATTTTTGTATTGTGGGTGATTTAAGAACCCGGTAAGTATTGGAAGTCAAAATTGACTTGTCATCATGGGGGATACTCCTCTTTTACATCTATGCAGGACATTACCAGGATACACACCTAAAATTAGGCAGTATTACGCAAAATAGGTGAAGGGTACAACTAATAAAACACTTATGATGTGGCTTCAAGAAGGCTTGTTGTTAAAAACAGTATTGTGACATATGACAACATATTTGTATGCTACATACACAGGGAAGAAGCTACAAAAAAGATTTAGGTATTCTAGAACTATCGAAGATGTATCAAAACAATAAAGAACACTTGCCTCAGGAGGAATGGATGCTTAATCAGTATACAGAGGAGGACGTAACGTCCTCCGCTCGTCTTACTCCTCCCAAAAATGATAACACAACGGAAGATAAACAGGGAATGTATCCTTTAAAGGAATTAAAGGCAGCAGTGGGGTATGTTAATCCAACATGCACACCTCCTGCTTACAATAGTGAAGACAGCATGGAAGAAAATAAGATTAAGGAACGAAAATATATATGGCACACAATGAATATAAAGAGCGCGATGAACAAAGAAGTAGACACATAGAAATAGAGGAGGAAGTCGAGAGCCAAAAAGAGGAGGATAAAGTAAAGGGATCGTAATGCAAAACAAATGAATGGGAGGACAGGTACTACTCAAGAAAGGGCATTGATGGTGGTAGAGGAAGGGAGGAAAGAGAAAAACAGGAAGAGTAAGGAAAGGAACAGGAAAGAATATACTAGGATGAGGAGAAAGAGGGCATTAAAGGAAGAACAAAAAGGTATGAGGAACGAAAGAAAGAGAAAAGAGAATAGAGGAGAAGAAATGCTGTGAAATAGAAGCTCAGAGGATTAAAGTACATAGGTTGCATAGAAGGCAAGAGGGAGATGAGGAGAAGGGAAGAAGAAATGTGAAGGAGCAGGGAACAAAAAGATGACGAAATAGATGTTTAAAGATGTATAGTGGCAGTTGAAGCATGAGAACGGTGGGAAGAAGGGAGAGGATCACAACAGACCTGCAGGGAATACCAATAATAAAGACCTGGGCTGATGAGCATGAGGCAGAAGGAATAGGGAAAAGGATTGTGGATCTCTTAGCCAAATGAGGGACAAGGATGGCTATAAAACTAAAGGGAATAATGAGGGATCTTTATCAGAAGGAATAGGAAGTAGATTGGCTGACATAATGGCAGACGAACAGAGCACTGGCCATAAGTGGGTTAGACCTTAATGACGTGGACACAGACAAAACCATGCAAGCTGGGTTATACTTATGTCAGTAGTAGAGAGGGAACAAAATGAGAAGGTGCATGTGGTTTTTCAATAGATCCAAGTACAGAAAAGGGGTAAAATTGTCAGATTTAGAAGAACCTAAAGAGAAAACACCAGAACCAACACTATATTCTGAACAGCCCTCAGTACGATTGTGCAGTGCAGGGGATATATCCCCAACATATGTGAACAGATTAAGGTTGCAGCCAGGATGAAGACAGATTGGTTAAACTAGCCCAACTTGGAAAACCAGAAGTGTAGATGGTATCAGACAGGCGAGGTATCAGGAGAGACAGACTCCAAAGCAACAGTTTGAAAACCTTTATTATCAAACTTTGTGGGGTTGGTGTAATGCCTAACAGGATCTAACTCAAAGAGGATTGTTCCCTCAACTGATGCTTCTAAGACCCCTTGATGTCAGTAAGTCCAAAACCAAAGTTCATCTGTATCCAAACCTATGCTTGCCCTCAACCTTAAATCAAAAGTGATTGTGATCTTCTTAAAGGAAAATGGTGATTCAAAAGGAAATGTAAACCACAGTTGGTTTCAGGTAGTCTTACCCATAGGTGTACTTCTGCCAGTTCAAAGTAGTTCAATTCAACAGGGTTGCCCTTGGAACCTTCCACGTAGGGCTCCTGCAACAAGTCAATAGAGTTCACAATGACACTGGGACTCTTGGGGTTCCCTTCCCCAAGCTTTGCTCCTTCCTGTTCCAAACCAAAAAAAGACAGTTCCTGTTAGGCCTCTCAAGCTTCCCTTCCTCAATTCTATGCCTTTTTTCACAAAGTTCAAAAATGTCTTTAGTGGGCTTTTTGGGGTTCCCTTCCCACACATTTCAAAAAACAAACACAAAGTTCCTCTTGTCTGGATGTACCCTCCAGTGTAAAGTTATTTCATAGGGTTGTATCAGAGACTTTTAAGAATGCGGGATTGTTTGCTCCTCCTAGGTGCGACCACTCTGACCTTGAACCCCTCTCCTTACACTCTGGCAACTCTTCCACATGGTCCTTTTCCTCTTTACTGTGCTTCTTGCACACTTGTACCCTCTTTCCACCTTTCTGTGCCTCTTGCATACTTCTCCTTACGTTTTACCCTCCTGTGACTCTTGCACACTTCACGTTGCTTTTTGCTGTGCTCTCTTGCACCTTCATTTTCTCACTGTGCTCTCTTGCACCTTCATTTATTTCGGGTTGCTTGCACCCCCTCTTGGCTGTCCATTTCTTTCTCTCTGTCTCTTTACAGTCTTACTCACTTTTGGGTCACTTGCACCCTTTCTTGACTGTTTCCGTACTGCCAGTGCAGTTGCTCTGTCTCTCTTTATTTCTGCGCCTCTTGCACCTTGTTCTGTTACTCTGCTTTGCTTTCTTCCTGCTTTTCAGCTTTCTCTTGCTTCGCTTTGCTTTTGCTTCCTTTGCTTTCGCTTACTTTGCTCTGCCTTTTCCCTTTTTCTTGCTTCATTTTGCATTTCTCCTGCTTGCCCCTTACCGGGCTGTTCACCTTTCTCAATCCTCCTGCTTTCTGGCTCATGAAACTCACCAATGGTAGTGCAGCACTGGCAGGCAGGTCAAAGGGTTCTTGCATCAAGGTCAGGGTGTCACCACCTGCCCCTCGGGTACCCCTGGGAACGGCACACATCCCAGGTAATGAGCACTGGTCTGAACAAAGCCAACAGACTGCCTTCCGTCCCGCTCCGGCTTCCTGGAGACACGGCTCTCTCGCCACGCTGCAGCCCCATTCACACACCGGGCAAGTGTCTCTATGTTCCACACTCCACTGGTCCTTCTGGGCTCCTCTTCCTGCAGCCTTCTGCTCCTTGGTTCGTCTGGTCCAGTCAGCAACCCCAGCTCACACTCGGACTCTGGCAGAACCACCTTTTTTATACTGCAGGTGAGAGTGAATTGGAGTCAGGTGTGCACAATTGGGGCAGAAATGTGCCTGACCTTGCCTGACTCTTACTGGGACAATTCAAAGGGTTTTAGATGGTAGGCCTCCCTTTGCATCCCTATGTTGTGTCTATGGGTAATCTTGATTTCTCCAGATCACTTCTTCCTCAACCCAGCACCTAATGGAAATGGGGAATGGGAGAGAGTGGAAATACCCCATGAAGCCTGAAGGAGAGTGGGTTGGTGGGCATTTAGGAAGGAAGAATACCATGTCTTGCCCTTGGGTATTCTCCTGCCACTTCCCTGTGACCCTCCACACAGGTGATCCTCCCTCGCTTGTCCACCCCCAGTGTTGGATCCAAAAGTGATGTCCCTTCCCTTTCCACTTGAATGCAAAATCCCTGGGGAGTAGGTGGAAGAACACGGTCAGGTTTCTCACAGTGGGAATGTTTATTGACATGGGTATACACAATTCCCATTATTAGAGAATGAAGAGGATGAATGAAATAGATACCCTGGCCACATATGGATAAAGATAACTTGAAATGTAGACTTCCTAGTTTGACTGCGGATGTGTTGAAATGGATCTATGAGTTAGAAAGGATGACAGCGGAAATGACGTTAGCAGTATGTCACGTAAAGGGCCTGTAGCAGCCATACTAGGAGAAACAGCTGATGACATTTGACGATGAGCAGGGTATGCGAGTCAAACAACAGCACAAAGCATGACACATGAAACAGCTCCATTTAATAATTGCAGCGCAGATGTATAGAGAGCGCTTAGAGTACTGTTCCCCGATACATCAAACATGGGTGCGATTTTGACAAGGAAAATGGCGGAGGATATAGAAACTGTTGCCTTTATTCAAGAGATTCAAGAGTCCTGGAGGCTCGAGACGAGAGAACTGTGGGTTGAAACTGTGGAATTATTTTACCACATTTTGTGTCGGGGACTGCCGAGCAGGTGCAAAGGCATGAAGAAACAGGTAGGGATGAAGGCGAAGCCCTGGACAGAAATACAGTTGACTATTATACATCATTGTCCATTTTTGCAAGAGAAAAACAAGAAAGAAGCCAAGGGCAGAAAGTAAGAGGAAGTGTAGTTAGTTCTGATCAAATTGTAAAAGTTTGCTATAGAAGGAGCCATATTGACAAGTAGTCAAGGTCAGGTAATAGAAGCAGTACAGCCAGTACAGTCAAGCTATGTAAGGTATCCTGCAGATCAGGGTGGATCAAATTTTTGGCCACAAGGCAATGGGAATGCACCTAGAGGAGGACAAGGGAGATTTCAGAACCCTCAAGGAGGAGGAGGAGGCTTTAATGTAGCACAGCCGCAGCAATGTTGGAATTGTGAGAGAGTGGGATGCATAGCTCAAACGTGCAGAAGTAGAGGGGGCATGCCGCAGAACTGGCAGGTTCCAAGAGGGGGGGTGGGCTATTCTCTGAGGTATAATACCGAACCACAGGTGTATTATGCACAAGATCACACACAGAGTCAGACATGTGCCGCAAATACAGCAGGCACAACAGAGCCCAGCATAATTGTAGATGCCACAAGGGTATCTACAGCAAATGCCTATACAAGCACAGCAAGTACCAACACAGCAGGCAGAAGCACCACAATGGAATACGAATGCAGGGGCTGCACAAACATCCACACCTGTGATAGGGAGTGTGACCATGGTAGGAGGAAATTCTTTCACAGGTACTGGGATGAATTTATATCCACAATATTACAGCCCACAAAGTGACCTGATGTGTTCAGCACAATCAGTGACATCAGACCCCCAAGAGGAAACAAGGGTCAGGGTAAGGATCAGAGGCAAGACATTTTCATTTCTCATAGACACTGGAGCAACTCGTTCCTGCGTTCGAGAGGGAAAATACCCAATGTCTGGCATTGCCATGCATGTTCAGGGATTCTCTGGGGCAATGAGTTTAGTTCCTTTTACTGATGAGTTACCAATTTCCATAGGAGACCATGATGTGTCCATGCCATTGTTTTCTCAACGGACACCAGTTAACATTTTAGGATGCGATTTGATGACAAAATTAAACATGAAAATTTGATTTGATTTTATTCTTATAAAATGCTACTAACCCGTACGTCTCAGAGCGCTACACGAAACAAATCTTACAAACATCATAAATATAATAAATAAACAGAAAAAGTACATATGAGCAACCCCAAAAGGACACATCAAAGGGGAATATGTGAACAGACAATCATTTGAAAAATAATTAGGTATCACACTATGAGTCTTAAGTTTGAGGAGCCCATTGGCATAATATTGGACTTATTTAAAAACCCAGGAAGGTTACTAGTTCCACACCCAACCACCAGACAATCCCTGGTCTTCAGGGTGCACCAGCCATCAACTTTTACTCTATGTAAAAACTTCAAGTCTGTGTTTCTAACTACACCCAGGCCCGTTCTCAGGCGAAGCGATGCCAATATTTATTTCCAAGAGCTTCCCTTGGTTCTCTCTGACAGGGCTCATTGACATTGGTAATTATGACGTTCCTATGATCAGTAACCATGTCTAATTGGGTTGTGCTTAGGAATGGGCATATAGGACTTTTTCAAGCGTAGATTCCGTAGGTTAGATGATTTGGGGACAATATCCACAGACCCAGTCATGCCAGCCGGGCATGGTTCTATTTTTTTGGTGACTGTGAGGGGACAGTATTGGCAGACTGTGAGGACTCATCTCCTATAGGGGCTGTCACAGCGAATACATTCTTCACTGACAATGTTACAGTATGGTTAAAACACGCAGAGGTACCCAATGAGACTTGACCCCGAGTATCAGTGCTCCCGATAGGAAAGTCAGTATGACAAAGCTGTCCACTTTATTGATGGCCACATGCACCACTGTAGATCCATAAGAATCAAAAGAGCAAGGTTTTACAGCTTTGAACAAATAATGTCCTTTAACAAGTTTCTGCACGTAATCCAGCCTTGCCGTAAAATCACTAGGGTTGGTACATCTGTTTAGCTGAGTGGTGATTTTAGTCTGAAAAAGCTTCCATGGCTCAGACAGGGGATTTTGTTCAGAATACAGGCCAAGAGGTGAAGTATGGTTGGAATTAATGATAGATCTATCTCTATCTGGTGAATGTATTCCAATAGCAGAGGATATTGTGGACACATGGCAATTTTCTGAGTATTTTTCTGGAGTAGGGGCCCCAGGGGACAAGGCATTAGCGCCATCAGAGAAACTGCCCATGTCCAAGGGCAGTCCTGGAAGAGTTTCATCAGGATTAGCCCCAGAGAGTAAGGCTATATCATGTTGGAAGACTTTAATAGAGTTAGAATGCAGTGAGGTTAGCTTAGCTTCAAGACTCTGCCGTCTATGTAAGCTATGGGCCAGTACCTCGGTAATGTGGTTCTTACTAGGTACTGGTGACATTTCACGCCATTGCATTTCAATAGCTGATGACATTTCAATATCCTTTGAAATGGTGGATCCCAATTTAAAGGACGTTGGAACACGTAAAGCTGAAATCCCAGAATGTGGCCTTGTGAACATTTAAAAATGTAAGAGGGCCGGGAACGCTGGTAAAAACGAAATAAAAGAACAGTAGCATGTCAATCCGTTGTTTAGTACAGCGGAAGGTACCGGAAAACTGGCATTCTATCCTTCAGCTGAGTGCCACAGGGAAGACAGGCATGCGTGCTGAGAGCCTTCACGGCAGGGAAGTGGTAGGGAAGTATAACAGCCGAAGCCTGAAGGGCCTGTTCCCCAGATAGCAGGGTGCAGCAACAGCAGCAATGGCAACCAAAAAGCTGGGATCCGTCTTGCACCGAGAGGTCAGAACAACCTGGAAAAATTTAGAGGAAAGGACCTACTGCCGAGCATTAGGGATGTCAGACCGCACTGAAACTTGTAACGTTACAACCGCCTCCGACACCAGACAATCCGATGTCTAATATCAATATCTTTTACTGACAAATGGATTGTTTGTTCCACTCCAGGAATACATCTTCTGAATGTAAGAGAGTTAATATTGGCATTTGCAGGCCAGAAGGTATTACGAGGGGTTCCTCTACAGCCAGAGGTATTTTTCTATGGAGTAACTAATTGTTAACATGGCTACCTAGATTAGTAGTTAAACTATTGAGAATACCTGATGAATTTATGTTTAGACCAGAAATACCTATGAAAGGTGAAGACAGACAGATAATTCCCATAGAGTTAGAAGCAGCAGCAGCTAGATAAGAATGGATGGTTGTCCATGGGACATATGATGAGGGAAGAGGATAGAGAGCACCGATAGCCTTGGTGAAGGATGTAGACTGACAGATTTGGCATACCGGGATCGGTTTGCAGATGACTATTTGGAAGGTAAATTAGTATTCTTTATAAGTCATAATTACTGGTTGCTAGGTAATAATTAGTGCAATCCAACTGGTGTGGGACTACACACGACTTATCTGCTTGTTATTAGGTAACCTACCTTTTAATGTAGGCCTGTACTATACACGTTGGAAGCGTGACTGAGCAGCCAGGCTTATTTTAACAGGGGTAATGTGAGCTGTAGAGCTGTACAATCGAAATCAGTAAGCACAAGTAGCCAAGTAACACTTACACACTTAAAGTCATATATACATATTTATGTATAATATACACAAGGTTTAAATAAGCATTCTTTAAAAAGTGTTAGCTACTAGTAACATTCAATCAATGTTTGGATTCAGTTTTTAAAAGACATTAAAAGTTGGTAAATACTATTCTTATGCTGACACATGTTCGAGCACACGGAGTGACTTCAGTAAAGGTCAGTATCACACTTATTTTGGTTACCAATTTAGTTATTGAGTTGTTTAAGGAAGGAAAGGATAGAATAAGATTTAGAACATACTTTCAACAGTTTGTAAAACAATTACAATCTCCCAAAGGGAGGCAAGTAGACTTTAATCCCAGCAATAATAGTGTCAACAATTATAACCTGTGCTATGAGGGAAGAAGTATTCAGAGGAGTGCCTTTAGGGAGCCAGGACAGCCAAAGTCAACGGACAAAGTCAATTGTTCTGATGCACTTCTTCTTAGATAAAGGCTTGACAATGTTTGTAAGTTCAGAAGAAATCACTGTAACTCAAGTGAGCTACTTTGTAGAGAGCACTTTGCAATACAGGAAGCGCAACTTATGGCTAAAAGGTGAATACACCAAGCCCCACAATACCAGTGATTTATAGAAAAAAATGTCTAGCTGGATTCCTCCTTGCTACAGATTGGCAGACCATTGTTCCTGGACCTTTGCTGTAGTGACGAAAGGGAGGATGTCTGGCGTGTTCCTGCAGCAGTACTCGGGAGAGGGAATCCCCAGCAATGGATTTCCTTTGTTTCAGCAGCACTTCAGTGTGTTGGCACCTTTTCTTTGGTGTCAATGAAGAACAAAAACTCTGGTTGGAAGAAGCGTGCTCCCTCGGTCCTGGACTCTGGTGAGGGGACTCTAGATCAAGATGTCCTGCTTTGATAGGGTCTCCTGTATGCCCACGAAGATTCGGATGGATTCGACCTTCGCCAGATGATGTACTCGTCAATGGTCACAGGACCCCTGGCATTGGGCTTCTGCAGCTCTGGTGAGGCACAGCAAGGGTGCTGCTGGCATCTTGTCCTGTCTTCTTCTTTGGATGTTCCTCTCCAGTGGTCGACTCTGCCTCTAAACCATAATTTTCATGTCATTTCCCATTCATTCACAACCTATGCTGTCAATCACACAGCAGGGTGGCTGTCCTTTCTGGACAGCCAGCCGGCCAATTGGGACTGGTCTCAGGCACACTTAGAACCAAAGGACAGGGATGTTTCGGGACCCTGCCTCACTTCAGGCCTTTCCAGATGCACTGGAGCCTGGGCGGGCTTCAGGGCTGAAGCCCACCAAAGGCAAAACACACAAATGACTCAAACCTGTTTCAACTAACAGAATAAAAGCCAAGAAGGAACTAACAAACAGAAAATGGTGAAAAAAGAAGACGGCCTATTTTGGGAAAATGGTCACCCATGGGTGCTGTACTGCAGCTGAGGGTTCAGCCTGGTAGTAAAAGGTAAACCACTGCCACCAGCCATTTAAAGTAAGTTAGTGTGACCAAAAATGTCACATGAGAAGTGGGATAGGGAATTACTAAGTAACCCCATCAGCACTCCACATAGGGTGGTCTGTGCTGGTCCCACAATGAGAAAGGTAAGTAAGACAGGGATAATCTAACTATTCTTTGGGAAATGGTAGTTCACTCAAGAACATGTAATTAAACATTCAGATAAGTCCAAGGGACTTCTAAGTGGCTCTGCATCAAAGGTGCTGTGTCACCATGCAAAAAGCAGATGCCTATGGAGTTTGTCAGACTCCATAAAACAACGAAGCACAAAAATCCTAGCCAGGGAAAATACATGAGAAAGTGAGAAAAATGTCCCACTTACTCAGGAGGAAACATTCACAAGCCCTGAATCCAGCAAACAAGCTGTGGGTCTCTAAGGTTGAAGGGAATTACAAAGAAATGAAAATTCTCCCTAACACTGGTTAAAATAGAGAGCAGAGACATACCACAAGGAATGGTACAAGTGAGAAAGAAAAAAAATCTGGAACATTTAGGCAAGGAGCAAAGCATATTGTGGACTAATAGTCCTTATGATGTAGGTTTACTAAGAGGAGTAGCAGCAGTTTAAATCAAGCTCAAGCCTAGAGCTATCCTGACACAGGCAAAGCAGTACCCCTTGTCCAGAGAAGCAGATGAAGGCATATTCTAAACCATTTCTGATTTAATGCATCACGGAATATTCGGGCCATCAGATTCCCCATGCAACACAAATGTGTACCCAATGTTGATATCAAAAGGGGGGTCGTGGAGATTTATTCAGGATCTCAGCCCTCTCAATAATATTGTCAAAGCAGAATTTCCTCTAGTTCCAAATCCAGCTACAATATTATGCAATATTCCAGCCACACCTAAATATTTTACATTCACAGATTTTTTTTTTAAAATACATGTTTCTCAATTCCTCTTCATGAGGACTCATAGGATTTGACCTAATTTTCATATAGAAATATGTGCTTAAAACAAACTTGTTTACCTCGGGGGTACTGTGAGTTCCCCTGAATCTTTAATAGGTTCCCCCAGTTAGATCTAGGTAATGTAGAGATTGAGAGTGCCATAATTCAGTACATAGATGATATATTTGTGTGCATTGAAACAAAAGAAGGATGAAGAGAAGATTCAGTTTGACTCATGACTATTTAAGCAGAGAAAGTATATACACTGGACAAGGAAAAGCTATAATATTGACATGAAGAGAGCCTGTGTATAGGACAGTTAATTTCTCAAGATGGAAGGAAAGGGACACCTGAAAGAGCAGAGGCAATTCAAAACACTCCTGAACCATGTTTATGATTATAGCACATACATTCAACCACTTTTAAAAGGACTCAAGGAAGCACGTGCGGGCAAGAATAAAATAACACGGACAGAGGAAATGACTGAGGGATTTGAAGAATTAAAAGGAACAATTTGCACAGCCCCTGTGTTAGGAATTCCAGATTCCAATGAATAATTGTATTTGTTTTCACACTCTAATGGAGAGGTAATGACAGCAGTTCTAACACAGAAAACAACTTTAGGACATGAACATAAATCATTAACTTACTACAGTTAGATTTTAGACCAACTGATGAAAACACATTATCCTTGTGAGCAAGCTTTAGCTGCTGCCGCTTTCCCGATTGAAAAGGCTGCAAGTATTACAGTGGGGTGATCAATGAAGTAATTTGTCGAGCACTGTTTACTTGCCATTCTAGAGAAACCCAAAGTACATTGACTACACAAAGAGCATCAGGATATGAGGTAATTATTTCAAATCCAGCAATCAAAATTGTTAGATGTAGAACAGTGAATCCAGCAACATTTCTCATAGAATTAGTAGGGAAAGAGGACTACGTACATGACTGCACCATGCATACAGAGCTTTATGATGACATTCCCCATCCATGTTAGAGAAAATGCCATTGCAGTGGGAGAAGTTCTCTTTATTGATGGTACTTCAAAAATTGACCATACAACTGCCGAAAAGGCATACTGGGGCGACAGTAGTGAAGTTAAAAAAGAATGTTGAATTCGAGGTAGTGACAAGTGTGAGATGCTTTCACATTGTTCAGCACAGGCTGCAGAATTAGTGGAGGGTATCCCTGTACTTTAGAGATTATGAAGATGAGGAAGTTTCAGTGTACTCTGACTCTGCCTATGTGAAGTCAACCGTACACACTGGGGTTTCCTCCGCTTAGACACCTCACCCATGCAACATGTACTCCTATTGGACAAGCTTATCAAAGTATTGAAGCAGTCCTGAAGTGCACAGCCCATACTAAAAGGGCAGATTTAATTTCTCGTGGTAATGAAGCCACAGTCGTTGAAGCCAGAAGGGCAGCACATTTCTCAAACATTTCTGATTTTGAAGTAGAAATTGTTGTACAAGTTTCAGGACGGTTCATGATGGTGAGGGAAGGATTTAACATGTTATCCATTGTACAGTTAATTGAGCTACAGGGTTGAGCTCCACAGGAAGAACAGGATTTATGGAAAAAGTGGGGGTGTTCAACATCCCACAATGAGGATATATGGAGGCAAGATAGCGCTGGAAATTCAGTTATGCCTCTAGCATTATTGAAGGTGGCATTGGAGCAGTTTCACTACCCCGCACACACAACAAGAGAGTCTTTCTGCCACATGTGCAGAAGACTAATTTTCACCAAATTTATTAGAACATGTGGCACAGTTTATTGTTAACTGTATTGTATGTCAGACGTTCACAACAGGGCACACCTTAAGAACAATGAGAGGAACAATCACAAGGCCTAATGGTCTAATGGTACTATTCTTAACTATGTGTACAAAACCATGATCCTGGACCAAACCCAACGGACTTAGAGAATTTCCTAATTCTGATGTTAAAATAAATATTACAAAAAAATTATTTAGGGCGCAAAATGGATAAATCCAAGGTAATGCTTGCCAAAATATGTCGACCTTTCCAGTTGTTTATTGACGATATTGTAGTGCCAAAATGATAAACTGACTTGAAACCTGTGATCAAAGGATAAATAATCTGTGAAACACTATGGTCACACTCACACGATGTGAAAAAAATGGTCATAGGAAAAATATCTCTGAAAAAAATAACACTGAAAAAGAAGAGGCATAAATATTCATTTGTTAAAAATAACAGAGCTAATGGTGCAGGAAGTAAACATAGACAACCTATATATTTATCAGTACATGTGTGAAGTGGATCAGCACAAAAAGAAAAAAGAATACTTCTGTCAGGGTGTTTAGAGCAAGTCAGAAGCTTTGAGGAGGGATGAAGTTGCGTCTGGGGGTATGAAGGATTTCGACTATTTGAAAAGAACACATTTTGCAGTGGAATAGGGTCAACACAAATTAAAGGGTTCAAAGTTGAACTCAGCTGGGTTGAAACATGAAAAATGCCCTCCTTACCACTGTATTAAAAAAAAAATACATACATTTGGTGCTGTAGTTCTACAGTCTGGATCTCCCAAAAATAAATGTACCACACAAGATGAAGGACACACTCCAGTTCTCAGTATACCTGGCAACTTAGATGGTGTTCTCCTTCAAGCGCTTTAGAGCCTCATGCTCTCTACAGTAAGGCTGTCCCAGGCATTGATTATTTCATCCCCAGTCAGTGCAGAAAATTCTGGTCCTTGTAGTTGCAAGGTGCTGAGAACAGACATTCCCATGTTACTGTAGTAGCAGAACCTCGGTGTGGGGGATGGAAAGACGTACAGTGCAGCCATCCTAAATGGGCAGAGTAGCCGTGGTGCTGCCCGACTGGAGTCTGGATTTCCCCAAAAGAAATGTACCACACAAGAGGAAGGGGACAACGCGGTATGTTCACAGCGCCTTGTAACTACAAGTTTGGTCATACTATTCATGACTTGATTGAGTTCTAGCTTTCTTGCTTTCATTTTTAGAGGTTGCCTAGCAAGCAAACTCTACCTGAGATGTTTAATATATAGGGCCCACTTTCTGCAAACGCAGAACATTTCTTTTAGCAAAGATACATATTGCAAGAAGAATGTCTTGCTATTTCTTACATTCGATTCCTAATATTTGGATTTTCGAATGGCCTTAAATGTCATTTTTTTCTGAACTATTCCAAATATCTGAATTCAGCCCATAACCCTATACTCGAAGCCCCGACTTCAAGGGTTAGGGCAAGACCTGGGGTGATTGGGTCCAAGCCCAACAGCTTCCTCAGGTAAATATGTAACATATGATCCAGGAACAAGCTATTCAGACTCCCCCAAATCTCACTACTATACAGGACAGAGGAGTATATCTTTACTTCAAGAGCCTGAATATATTTTTCAAGGTGAAAACCACTTTACCTATAATAAAATCTCATCAAGCGACTCAGGCCTAGGCATACCTGATTTTTAAGTGACTCCAAGTGCACCGACCATGTGCAGTTACTTGAGAATTGCACCCTAAGTAGCAATACGACTCAGCTAAATTAACACTGACAATGTTTATAGATCAGATAGATTTCCATTTGTTAGTACCAAAGACCACTATTTTAGTTTTAATTCAGACATAAGCCGTTGGCTTCAAAATAACCAGCTGCGTATCTCAGACTACGCTCAATATCCTTTGGTGTGAAATTAAGCAAAATCGCATTGTTGGAATATAGAAGGGTGGGATACTTAACACAGTTCAATGAAGGTGGACTAAACCCTATCTGCAATCAGCCTGACATAACATCTGAAAGAAAAATGATAAAAACCAACAGGGCTAAGGGACAACCCAGGCAAGCACCTTTGTTAGTGGCAAACTCCCTGGCCACCTCTAGACTAGAGTGGCCGATAACTGAGAACTTGTATTAGTATAAGGACAAATAATGATCTGCAAAAAACAAATTGGCAAACCTACCTTATGGAGTTTACTCCACAGGAGAGTGATCCAGGGTGTTGAAGGCCTTTGCTAAATCTAAAAAGCCAGCATATAGTGTGCCGCCTCTGATCACACACTTATTTGTCAATAATAGTTGTGAGGACAAATACATTATCAACTGTTGTGAAGCCTTTTTGAAATCATGCTTGGTACGGTGGTGATATATCATTTTCCCTCACCCATAGCTCAAGCCTGACTGCCAGACAACTGGCAAAGATTTTAGAGGCAGTGTCCCAAAACAATATCGGACAGTAACAACAGGGATATGCACAAGAGCCCTTTTTGATTATTGGTTTAATGTGACTCTTCTCCCAAGAAGACAGGAGAGTCAAAGAAGAGGCAATACCATTAAAAAAGTTCAACAAAACTGGGGCCCACCACCCCGAGAACCACTTAAATATTTCTGGCCTAAGACCATCCGGCCCCGGACTTGTCCGGCTTGGAGGAATTGATGCACAGGAGACCTGCTGGATTGAAAAGATAACCCCTGAAATGGGGCAGCAGGATTTCCAAAAATGCAGAGTGGACAGTCTGTAATTCGACACACATTCAGATGGCAATATTGGGAAAACAACATCCTGTGAACCATCAAGAAAACCACTTGCCACAAAATTCCAATTGTTTTTGACATTTGTATCCCTTATTGACTCATCCGGCCGCTCCCACTGTTTCTCAAGATAGGAGTTTTTCTTTGCCTTGAGGAGTTTTTTATAGTCGTGCTTAAGAATATGCAAAATGCCCACTGTCTTATATTTATTCTTGGTAGCAGACCACAGAATAAATGTAGCTCTGCTGCATTCACTGTTGAACCAGGATGCACTCCTTACATACTCCTTAGCGATGGCCAGGAAGGTGGGTACAGGGACACATGCACAGTTCTGCAGTAGAGGTAACTAGACACTAATATGCCTTTATAACAACACCCAGGTTCTCTGAGAGGGCCCGTCCAAAAAAGTTCAGCCCTTCAATCACCCAAACCCCTTGCACGTTTGATATTTTTCCTTAGACAGCTCTATCACTTCAAATAGTTCCTCAGAATTCTCAAATAAAAATTGGGTGGGATATATGAAATCCATATTCCAAAGAAGAATGAATGGGTTGTGGTCGCTTTCAGGACGTTCATGAACCTCAAAGTCTGCCACCCTCTGAAAGGAGTAACAGTCCACCAAACAGTAGTCAATCAGAGATGCTCTGGCACCTGAGCTATACATAGTTTTCAGTACAGCACCTAACATTCACCTCAACAAGAGAAGTACAATGCAAGAAAGAATCGAGTAAAGACCCAAGCATGTCCCAGATAGGCACAAACGGATTTCTCTTTGGAATAACGCAGGCCTCTTCCACAAAAAAGCCTGTTGGGATCACATTTTGTGGGTCCCCGTAATTTAGCATTGAAATCACCCATGATAATTACACTAGATGTCACAAGTGATTACAAGCAGATCCGCTAACCACTCGTTAGGCGTTAAAATATTCCTTAAATCCTCCTTAGGATGCAGATCAATGTTACTGATCAAAACCCTGTAAGCAGTGTTACGGCAGGAGGAAGTGGATGTGATTAAAGCGTGATCATAAGAGCCGGAAATACATATTGGATTCCAGTTAAGAGTCGTACACACTAAAGTCGCCATGCCCTTACAAGGCCTACCAAGCCCGCCCTGTGTAGCCGCACATATAGTTACCCAATACTCAGGGAACACATTGGTGAGTTGAAAATCGTGCATTAGCCAGGTCTCTTGCAGGTATAATATATCATGATTTCTTAGCCAGTTTAACCTATCAGAATTGCTTAGTTTTGCTGCAGACCTCAGCCATATTCCAGATAAACAATTTTACTGCAGTAATAGGAAGAGCGGTGAAACATAGTCCTCATCCCTGCTTTTATGCCTTCGTATTTTGTTTGTGCCGGGGATGTCCAAAATAGTACAAATTAAATTAGATTAAATTAAACCTAAAGCGACTTTACAGGAGTGCCTGGCAGGGCATAGGCATAGACCTTCTCTTGCGTTCGTTTTGATATATTAAAATTGAAACAGGGTAACTGGGCCAGTCTGTAATAATAATAATAATAATAATAATTTAGCATTTATATAGCGCTACAAACCCTCAGGTATCTGAGCTCTGCTTATTATTACCCACGGTGTGTGTTGCTCATTTATAGACCTCGGAAGGGTGAAAGGCTGAGTTTGACCCTGCTGGGATTCGAACCTGATGTCAAAGCAAGCGCTCTACTCGCTGTGCTATCGGACCACCTGTTTTCTAGCTCTTCTCTAGTCAAATCGATAATTAAAACATTACAGTCTAAAATTGTTACAGAAGGCAATTTTGGATCATTCAAACTGACCACAGGTTCTAAAAAATCACAAGGGATAAGCCATATATGATGAAGATGACATACATGCCACCTTACATCCACATGGACCTCAATCCTTTTGTTTGACAGCGCCTCATGACAATTTAACAAGAGCAAAACAATTAGTTAGAAAACCAAAAACGAACATTACAGCCCTTGCAAAACATACAATCAGAAAGAATACAGACATTTGGAAACAATTTAAAAGAGATGTCATTAACTCCCAAAAAGTCAGAAAGAGCCTTACCATGAGCTCTTTCAGAAGAATTCTTATTCATGTGTGCGAGACCTTTGAAAATCAGAATTAGATTGTTTTCCCTCCAACCCACAAAGGGGTGGGAGCTCCTGTGTTCACCGGCATAGACACAGTAATTGTGGGGGCTCCTAAACCTCCATCCCTTGGAGCTTTCTGCCCACCTGTTCGGGGGTAAGAGTCAACATGTCCATGTGACATAGTGAGATGAGAAACATTTACTAAGAGAAAGTAAAGAAAGGTGATCACAGAAAAAGAAAAGTACACCTTTATTTCGGGTTATAAATGCATCAGTGTAAAACTTTTGTGTATAAACTAAGAAATATAAAACAATATTAACAAAATGAGCTAATTATCAGGACTTAAGATCAATTGATGTTAATCAGAGAAGGATAAAAAGCTGAGAAAATATAATAATAATAAAGTTAAACAAAGAGTCTTGTGGTGGCAATAATAGAACATAAGGCCATCAAGAATCGATAGAATTATAAACTAAGAAATAAAGAGAAATGATATTGGAGAAACTTTAAAATGTGTTAAAAGGATTTTCTTATTGTGACAAAGGGCAGTGATTGATGGTGCTTTCCCACATTGATTTTTGTATTGTGGGTGATTTAAGAACCCGGTAAGTATTGGAAGTCAAAATTGACTTGTCATCATGGGGGATACTCCTCTTTTACATCTATGCAGGACATTACCAGGATACACACCTAAAATTAGGCAGTATTACGCAAAATAGGTGAAGGGTACAACTAATAAAACACTTATGATGTGGCTTCAAGAAGGCTTGTTGTTAAAAACAGTATTGTGACATATGACAACATATTTGTATGCTACATACACAGGGAAGAAGCTACAAAAAAGATTTAGGTATTCTAGAACTATCGAAGATGTATCAAAACAATAAAGAACACTTGCCTCAGGAGGAATGGATGCTTAATCAGTATACAGAGGAGGACGTAACGTCCTCCGCTCGTCTTACTCCTCCCAAAAATGATAACACAACGGAAGATAAACAGGGAATGTATCCTTTAAAGGAATTAAAGGCAGCAGTGGGGTATGTTAATCCAACATGCACACCTCCTGCTTACAATAGTGAAGACAGCATGGAAGAAAATAAGATTAAGGAACGAAAATATATATGGCACACAATGAATATAAAGAGCGCGATGAACAAAGAAGTAGACAAATAGAAATAGAGGAGGAAGTCGAGAGCCAAAAAGAGGAGGATGAAGTAAAGGGATCGTAATGCAAAACAGATGAATGGGAGGACAGGTACTACTCAAGAAAGGGCATTGATGGTGGTAGAGGAAGGGAGGAAAGAGAAAAACAGGAAGAGTAAGGAAAGGAACAGGAAAGAATATACTAGGATGAGGAGAAAGAGGACATTAAAGGAAGAACAAAAAGGTATGAGGAACGAAAGAAAGAGAAAACAGAATAGAGGAGAAGAAATGCTGTGAAATAGAAGCTCAGATGATTAAAGTACATAGGTTGCATAGAAGGCAAGAGGGAGATGAGGAGAAGGGAAGAAGAAATGTGAAGGAGCAGGGAACAAAAAGATGACGAAATAGATGTTTAAAGATGTATAGTGGCAGTTGAAGCATGAGAACGGTAGGAAGAAGGGAGAGGATCACAACAGACCTGCAGGGAATACCAATAATAAAGACCTGGGCTGATGAACATGAGGCAGAAGGAATAGGGAAAAGGATTGTGGATCTCTTAGCCAAATGAGGGACAAGGATGGCTATAAAACTAAAGGGAATAATGAGGGATCTTTATCAGAAGGAATAGGAAGTAGATTGGCTGACATAATGGCAGACGAACAGAGCACTGGCCATAAGTGGGTTAGACCTTAATGACGTGGACACAGACAAAACCATGCAAGCTGGGTTATACTTATGTCAGTAGTAGAGAGGGAACAAAATGAGAAGGTGCATGTGGTTTTTCAATAGATCCAAGTACAGAAAAGGGGTAAAATTGTCAGATTTAGAAGAACCTAAAGAGAAAACACCAGAACCAACACTATATTCTGAACAGCCCTCAGTACGATTGTGCAGTGCAGGGGATATATCCCCACCATATGTGAACAGATTAAGGTTGCAGCCAGGATGAAGACAGATGGGTTATACTAGCCCAACTTGGAAAACCAGAAGTGTAGATGGTATCAGACAGGCGAGGTATCAGGAGAGACAGACTCCAAAGCAACAGTTTGAAAACCTTTATTATCAAACTTTGTGGGGTTGGTGTAATGCCTAACAGGATCTAACTCAAAGAGGATTGTTCCCTCAACTGATGCTTCTAAGACCCCTTGATGTCAGTAAGTCCAAAACCAAAGTTCATCTGTATCCAAACCTATGCTTGCCCTCAACCTTAAATCAAAAGTGATTGTGATCTTCTTAAAGGAAAATGGTGATTCAAAAGGAAATGTAAACCACAGTTGGTTTCAGGTAGTCTTACCCATAGGTGTACTTCTGCCAGTTCAAAGTAGTTCAATTCAACAGGGTTGCCCTTGGAACCTTCCACGTAGGGCTCCTGCAACAAGTCAATAGAGTTCACAATGACACTGGGACTCTTGGGGTTCCCTTCCCCAAGCTTTGCTCCTTCCTGTTCCAAACCAAAAAAAGACAGTTCCTGTTAGGCCTCTCAAGCTTCCCTTCCTCAATTCTATGCCTTTTTTCACAAAGTTCAAAAATGTCTTTAGTGGGCTTTTTGGGGTTCCCTTCCCACACATTTCAAAAAACAAACACAAAGTTCCTCTTGTCTGGATGTACCCTCCAGTGTAAAGTTATTTCATAGGGTTGTATCAGAGACTTTTAAGAATGCGGGATTGTTTGCTCCTCCTAGGTGCGACCACTCTGACCTTGAACCCCTCTCCTTACACTCTGGCAACTCTTCCACATGGTCCTTTTCCTCTTTACTGTGCTTCTTGCACACTTGTACCCTCTTTCCACCTTTCTGTGCCTCTTGCATACTTCTCCTTACGTTTTACCCTCCTGTGACTCTTGCACACTTCACGTTGCTTTTTGCTGTGCTCTCTTGCACCTTCATTTTCTCACTGTGCTCTCTTGCACCTTCATTTATTTCGGGTTGCTTGCACCCCCTCTTGGCTGTCCATTTCTTTCTCTCTGTCTCTTTACAGTCTTACTCACTTTTGGGTCACTTGCACCCTTTCTTGACTGTTTCCGTACTGCCAGTGCAGTTGCTCTGTCTCTCTTTATTTCTGCGCCTCTTGCACCTTGTTCTGTTACTCTGCTTTGCTTTCTTCCTGCTTTTCAGCTTTCTCTTGCTTCGCTTTGCTTTTGCTTCCTTTGCTTTCGCTTACTTTGCTCTGCCTTTTCCCTTTTTCTTGCTTCATTTTGCATTTCTCCTGCTTGCCCCTTACCGGGCTGTTCACCTTTCTCAATCCTCCTGCTTTCTGGCTCACGAAACTCACCAATGGTAGTGCAGCACTGACAGGCAGGTCAAAGGGTTCTTGCATCAAGGTCAGGGTCTCACCACCTGCCCCTCGGGTACCCCTGGGAACGGCACACATCCCAGGTAATGAGCACTGGTCTGAACAAAGCCAACAGACTGCCTTCCGTCCCGCTCCGGCTTCCTGGAGACACGGCTCTCTCGCCACGCTGCAGCCCCTTTCACACACCGGGCAAGTGTCTCTATGTTCCACACTCCACTGGTCCTTCTGGGCTCCTCTTCCTGCAGCCTTCTGCTCCTTGGTTCGTCTGGTCCAGTCAGCAACCCCAGCTCACACTCGGACTCTGGCAGAACCACCTTTTTTATACTGCAGGTGAGAGTGAATTGGAGTCAGGTGTGCACAATTGGGGCAGAAATGTGCCTGACCTTGCCTGACTCTTACTGGGACAATTCAAAGGGTTTTAGATGGTAGGTCTCCCTTTGCATCCCTATGTTGTGTCTATGGGTAATCTTGATTTCTCCAGATCACTTCTTCCTCAACCCAGCACCTAATGGAAATGGGGAATGGGAGAGAGTGGAAATACCCCATGAAGCCTGAAGGAGAGTGGGTTGGTGGGCATTTAGGAAGGAAGAATACCATGTCTTGCCCTTGGGTATTCTCCTGCCACTTCCCTGTGACCCTCCACACAGGTGATCCTCCCTCGCTTGTCCACCCCCAGTGTTGGATCCAAAAGTGATGTCCCTTCCCTTTCCACTTGAATGCAAAATCCCTGGGGAGTAGGTGGAAGAACACGGTCAGGTTTCTCACAGTGGGAATGTTTATTGACATGGGTATACACAATTCCCATTATTAGAGAATGGAGAGGATGAATGAAATATATACCCTGGCCACATATGGATAAAGATAACTTGAAATGTAGACTGCCTAGTTTGACTGCGGGTGTGTTGAAATGGATCTATGAGTTAGAAAGGATGACAGCGGAAATGACGTTAGCAGTATGTCACGTAAAGGGCCTGTAGCAGCCATACTAGGAGAAACAGCTGATGACATTTGACGATGAGCAGGGTATGCGAGTCAAACAACAGCACAAAGCATGACACATGAAACAGCTCCATTTAATAATTGCAGCGCAGATGTATAGAGAGCGCTTAGAGTACTGTTCCCCGATACATCAAACATGGGTGCGATTTTGACAAGGAAAATGGCAGAGGATATAGAAACTGTTGCCTTTATTCAAGAGATTCAAGAGCCCTGGAGGCTCGAGACGAGAGAACTGTGGGTTGAAACTGTGGAATTATTTTACCACATTTTGTGTCGGGGACTGCCGAGCCAGTGCAAAGGCATGAAGAAACAGGTAGGGATGAAGGCGAAGCCCTGGACAGAAATACAGTTGACTATTATACATCATTGTCCATTTTTGCAAGAGAAAAACAAGAAAGAAGCCAAGGGCAGAAAGTAAGAGGAAGTGTAGTTAGTTCTGATCAAATTGTAAAAGTTTGCTATAGAAGGAGCCATATTGACAAGTAGTCAAGGTCAGGTAATAGAAGCAGTACAGCCAGTACAGTCAAGCTATGTAAGGTATCCTGCAGATCAGGGTGGATCAAATTTTTGGCCACAAGGCAATGGGAATGCACCTAGAGGAGGACAAGGGAGATTTCAGAACCCTCAAGGAGGAGGAGGAGGCTTTAATGTAGCACAGCCGCAGCAATGTTGGAATTGTGAGAGAGTGGGATGCATAGCTCAAACGTGCAGAAGTAGAGGGGGCATGCCGCAGAACTGGCAGGTTCCAAGAGGGGGGGTGGGCTATTCTCTGAGGTATAATACCGAACCACAGGTGTATTATGCACAAGATCACACACAGAGTCAGACATGTGCCGCAAATACAGCAGGCACAACAGAGCCCAGCATAATTGTAGATGCCACAAGGGTATCTACAGCAAATGCCTATACAAGCACAGCAAGTACCAACACAGCAGGCAGAAGCACCACAATGGAATACGAATGCAGGGGCTGCACAAACATCCACACCTGTGATAGGGAGTGTGACCATGGTAGGAGGAAATTCTTTCACAGGTACTGGGATGAATTTATATCCACAATATTACAGCCCACAAAGTGACCTGATGTGTTCAGCACAATCAGTGACATCAGACCCCCAAGAGGAAACAAGGGTCAGGGTAAGGATCAGAGGCAAGACATTTTCATTTCTCATAGACACTGGAGCAACTCGTTCCTGCGTTCGAGAGGGAAAATACCCAATGTCTGGCATTGCCATGCATGTTCAGGGATTCTCTGGGGCAATGAGTTTAGTTCCTTTTACTGATGAGTTACCAATTTCCATAGGAGACCATGATGTGTCCATGCCATTGTTTTCTCAACGGACACCAGTTAACATTTTAGGATGCGATTTGATGACAAAATTAAACATGAAAATTTGATTTGATTTTATTCTTATAAAATGCTACTAACCCGTACGTCTCAGAGCGCTACACGAAACAAATCTTACAAACATCATAAATATAATAAATAAACAGAAAAAGTACATATGAGCAACCCCAAAAGGACACATCAAAGGGGAATATGTGAACAGACAATCATTTGAAAAATAATTAGGTATCACACTATGAGTCTTAAGTTTGAGGAGCCCATTGGCATAATATTGGACTTATTTAAAAACCCAGGAAGGTTACTAGTTCCACACCCAACCACCAGACAATCCCTGGTCTTCAGGGTGCACCAGCCATCAACTTTTACTCTATGTAAAAACTTCAAGTCTGTGTTTCTAACTACACCCAGGCCCGTTCTCAGGCGAAGCGATGCCAATATTTATTTCCAAGAGCTTCCCTTGGTTCTCTCTGACAGGGCTCATTGACATTGGTAATTATGACGTTCCTATGATCAGTAACCATGTCTAATTGGGTTGTGCTTAGGAATGGGCATATAGGACTTTTTCAAGCGTAGATTCCGTAGGTTAGATGATTTGGGGACAATATCCACAGACCCAGTCATGCCAGCCGGGCATGGTTCTATTTTTTTGGTGACTGTGAGGGGACAGTATTGGCAGACTGTGAGGACTCATCTCCTATAGGGGCTGTCACAGCGAATACAGTCTTCACTGACAATGTTACAGTATGGTTAAAACACGCAGAGGTACCCAATGAGACTTGACCCCGAGTATCAGTGCTCCCGATAGGAAAGTCAGTATGACAAAGCTGTCCACTTTATTGATGGCCACATGCACCACTGTAGATCCATAAGAATCAAAAGAGCAAGGTTTTACAGCTTTGAACAAATAATGTCCTTTAACAAGTTTCTGCACGTAATCCAGCCTTGCCGTAAAATCACTAGGGTTGGTACATCTGTCTAGCTGAGTGGTGATTTTAGTCTGAAAAAGCTTCCATGGCTCAGACAGGGGATTTTGTTCAGAATACAGGCCAAGAGGTGAAGTATGGTTGGAATTAATGATAGATCTATCTCTATCTGGTGAATGTATTCCAATAGCAGAGGATATTGTGGACACATGGCAATTTTCTGAGTATTTTTCTGGAGTAGGGGCCCCAGGGGACAAGGCATTAGCGCCATCAGAGAAACTGCCCATGTCCAAGGGCAGTCCTGGAAGAGTTTCATCAGGATTAGCCCCAGAGAGTAAGGCTATATCATGTTGGAAGACTTTAATAGAGTTAGAATGCAGTGAGGTTAGCTTAGCTTCAAGACTCTGCCGTCTATGTAAGCTAAGGGCCAGTACCTCTGTAATGTGGTTCTTACTAGGTACTGGTGACATTTCACGCCATTGCATTTCAATAGCTGATGACATTTCAATATCCTTTGAAATGGTGGATCCCAATTTAAAGGACGTTGGAACACGTAAAGCTGAAATCCCAGAATGTGGCCTTGTGAACATTTAAAAATGTAAGAGGGCCGGGAACGCTGGTAAAAACGAAATAAAAGAACAGTAGCATGTCAATCCGTTGTTTAGTACAGCGGAAGGTACCGGAAAACTGGCATTCTATCCTTCAGCTGAGTGCCACAGGGAAGACAGGCATGCGTGCTGAGAGCCTTCACGGCAGGGAAGTGGTAGGGAAGTATAACAGCCGAAGCCTGAAGGGCCTGTTCCCCAGATAGCAGGGTGCAGCAACAGCAGCAATGGCAACCAAAAAGCTGGGATCCGTCTTGCACCGAGAGGTCAGAACAACCTGGAAACATTTAGAGGAAAGGACCTACTGCCGAGCATTAGGGATGTCAGACCGCACTGAAACTTGTAACGTTACAACCGCCTCCGACACCAGACAATCCGATGTCTAATATCAATATCTTTTACTGACAAATGGATTGTTTGTTCCACTCCAGGAATACATCTTCTGAATGTAAGAGAGTTAATATTGGCATTTGCAGGCCAGAAGGTATTACGAGGGGTTCCTCTACAGCCAGAGGTATTTTTCTATGGAGTAACTAATTGTTAACATGGCTACCTAGATTAGTAGTTACACTATTGAGAATACCTGATGAATTTATGTTTAGACCAGAAATACCTATGAAAGGTGAAGACAGACAGATAATTCCCATAGAGTTAGAAGCAGCAGCAGCTAGATAAGAATGGATGGTTGTCCATGGGACATATGATGAGGGAAGAGGATAGAGAGCACCGATAGCCTTGGTGAAGGATGTAGACTGACAGATTTGGCATACCGGGATCGGTTTGCAGATGACTATTTGGAAGGTAAATTAGTATTCTTTATAAGTCATAATTACTGGTTGCTAGGTAATAATTAGTGCAATCCAACTGGTGTGGGACTACACACGACTTATCTGCTTGTTATTAGGTAACCTACCTTTTAATGTAGGCCTGTACTATACACGTTGGAAGCGTGACTGAGCAGCCAGGCTTATTTTAACAGGGGTAATGTGAGCTGTAGAGCTGTGCAATCGAAATCAGTAAGCACAAGTAGCCAAGTAACACTTACACACTTAAAGTTATATATACATATTTATGTATAATATACACAAGGTTTAAATAAGCATTCTTTAAAAAGTGTTAGCTACTAGTAACATTCAATCAATGTTTGGATTCAGTTTTTAAAAGACATTAAAAGTTGGTAAATACTATTCTTATGCTGACACATGTTCGAGCACACGGAGTGACTTCAGTAAAGGTCAGTATCACACTTATTTTGGTTACCAATTTAGTTATTGAGTTGTTTAAGGAAGGAAAGGATAGAATAAGATTTAGAACATACTTTCAACAGTTTGTAAAACAATTACAATCTCCCAAAGGGAGGCAAGTAGACTTTAATCCCAGCAATAATAGTGTCAACAATTATAACCTGTGCTATGAGGGAAGAAGTATTCAGAGGAGTGCCTTTAGGGAGCCAGGACAGCCAAAGTCAACGGACAAAGTCAATTGTTCTGATGCACTTCTTCTTAGATAAAGGCTTGACAATGTTTGTAAGTTCAGAAGAAATCACTGTAACTCAAGTGAGCTACTTTGTAGAGAGCACTTTGCAATACAGGAAGCGCAACTTATGGCTAAAAGGTGAATACACCAAGCCCCACAATACCAGTGATTTATAGAAAAAAATGTCTAGCTGGATTCCTCCTTGCTACAGATTGGCAGACCATTGTTCCTGGACCTTTGTTGTAGTGACGAAAGGGAGGATGTCTGGCGTGTTCCTGCAGCAGTACTCGGGAGAGGGAATCCCCAGCAATGGATTTCCTTTGTTTCAGCAGCACTTCAGTGTGTTGGCACCTTTTCTTTGGTGTCAATGAAGAACAAAAACTCTGGTTGGAAGAAGTGTGCTCCCTCGGTCCTGGACTCTGGTGAGGGGACTCTAGATCAAGATGTCCTGCTTTGATAGGGTCTCCTGTATGCCCACGAAGATTCGGATGGATTCGGCCTTCGCCAGATGATGTACTCGTCAATGGTCACAGGACCCCTGGCATTGGGCTTCTGCAGCTCTGGTGAGGCACAGCAAGGGTGCTGCTGGCATCTTGTCCTGTCTTCTTCTTTGGATGTTCCTCTCCAGTGGTCGACTCTGCCTCTAAACCATAATTTTCATGTCATTTCCCATTCATTCACAACCTATGCTGTCAATCACACAGCAGGGTGGCTGTCCTTTCTGGACAGCCAGCCGGCCAATTGGGACTGGTCTCAGGCACACTTAGAACCAAAGGACAGGGATGTTTCGGGACCCTGCCTCACTTCAGGCCTTTCCAGATGCACTGGAGCCTGGGCGGGCTTCAGGGCTGAAGCCCACCAAAGGCAAAACACACAAATGACTCAAACCTGTTTCAACTAACAGAATAAAAGCCAAGAAGGAACTAACAAACAGAAAATGGTGAAAAAAGAAGACGGCCTATTTTGGGAAAATGGTCACCCATGGGTGCTGTACTGCAGCTGAGGGTTCAGCCTGGTAGTAAAAGGTAAACCACTGCCACCAGCCATTTAAAGTAAGTTAGTGTGACCAAAAATGTCACATGAGAAGTGGGATAGGGAATTACTAAGTAACCCCATCAGCACTCCACATAGGGTGGTCTGTGCTGGTCCCACAATGAGAAAGGTAAGTAAGACAGGGATAATCTAACTATTCTTTGGGAAATGGTAGTTCACTCAAGAACATGTAATTAAACATTCAGATAAGTCCAAGAGACTTCTAAGTGGCTCTGCATCAAAGGTGCTGTGTCACCATGCAAAAAGCAGATGCCTATGGAGTTTGTAAGACTCCATAAAACAACGAAGCACAAAAATCCTAGCCAGGGAAAATACATGAGAAAGTGAGAAAAATGTCCCACTTACTCAGGAGGAAACATTCACAAGCCCTGAATCCAGCAAACAAGCTGTGGGTCTCTAAGGTTGAAGGGAATTACAAAGAAATGAAAATTCTCCCTAACACTGGTTAAAATAGAGAGCAGAGACATACCACAAGGAATGGTACAAGTGAGAAAGAAAAAAAATCTGGAACATTTAGGCAAGGAGCAAAGCATATTGTGGACTAATAGTCCTTATGATGTAGGTTTACTAAGAGGAGTAGCAGCAGTTAAAATCAAGCTCAAGCCTAGAGCTATCCTGACACAGGCAAATCAGTACCCCTTGTCCAGAGAAGCAGATGAAGGCATATTCTAAACCATTTCTGATTTAATGCATCACGGAATATTCGGGCCATCAGATTCCCCATGCAACACAAATGTGTACCCAATGTTGATATCAAAAGGGGGGTCGTGGAGATTTATTCAGGATCTCAGCCCTCTCAATAATATTGTCAAAGCAGAATTTCCTCTAGTTCCAAATCCAGCTACAATATTATGCAATATTCCAGCCACACCTAAATATTTTACATTCACAGATTTTTTTTTTAAAATACATGTTTCTCAATTCCTCTTCATGAGGACTCATAGGATTTGACCTAATTTTCATATAGAAATATGTGCTTAAAACAAACTTGTTTACCTCGGGGGTACTGTGAGTTCCCCTGAATCTTTAATAGGTTCCCCCAGTTAGATCTAGGTAATGTAGAGATTGAGAGTGCCATAATTCAGTACATAGATGATATATTTGTGTGCATTGAAACAAAAGAAGGATGAAGAGAAGATTCAGTTTGACTCATGACTATTTAAGCAGAGAAAGTATATACACTGGACAAGGAAAAGCTATAATATTGACATGAAGAGAGCCTGTGTATAGGACAGTTAATTTCTCAAGATGGAAGGAAAGGGACACCTGAAAGAGCAGAGGCAATTCAAAACACTCCTGAACCATGTTTATGATTATAGCACATACATTCAACCACTTTTAAAAGGACTCAAGGAAGCACGTGCGGGCAAGAATAAAATAACACGGACAGAGGAAATGACTGAGGGATTTGAAGAATTAAAAGGAACAATTTGCACAGCCCCTGTGTTAGGAATTCCAGATTCCAGTGAATAATTGTATTTGTTTTCCCACTCTAATGGAGAGGTAATGACAGCAGTTCTAACACAGAAAACAAATTTAGGACATGAACATAAATCATTAACTTACTACAGTTAGATTTTAGACCAACTGATGAAAACACATTATCCTTGTGAGCAAGCTTTAGCTGCTGCCGCTTTCCCGATTGAAAAGGCTGCAAGTATTACAGTGGGGTGATCAATGAAGTAATTTGTCGAGCACTGGTTACTTGCCATTCTAGAGAAACCCAAAGTACATTGACTACACAAAGAGCATCAGGATATGAGGTAATTATTTCAAATCCAGCAATCAAAATTGTTAGATGTAGAACAGTGAATCCAGCAACATTTCTCATAGAATTAGTAGGGAAAGAGGACTACGTACATGACTGCACCATGCATACAGAGCTTTATGATGACATTCCTCATCCATGTTAGAGAAAATGCCATTGCAGTGGGAGAAGTTCTCTTTATTGATGGTACTTCAAAAATTGACCATACAACTGCCGAAAAGGCATACTGGGGCGACAGTAGTGAAGTTAAAAAAGAATGTTGAATTCGAGGTAGTGACAAGTGTGAGATGCTTTCACAATGTTCAGCACAGGCTGCATAATTAGTGGAGGGTATCCCTGTACTTTAGAGATTATGAAGATGAGGAAGTTTCAGTGTACTCTGACTCTGCCTATGTGAAGTCAACCGTACACACTGGGGTTTCCTCCACTTAGACACCTCACCCATGCAACATGTACTCCTATTGGACAAGCTTATCAAAGTATTAAAGCAGTCCTGAAGTGCGCAGCCCATACTAAAAGGGCAGATTTAATTTCTCGTGGTAATGAAGCCACAGTCGTTGAAGCCAGAAGGGCAGCATATTTCTCAAACATTTCTGATTTTGAAGTAGAAATTGTTGTACAAGTTTCAGGACGGTTCATGATGGTGAGGGAAGGATTTAACATGTTATCCATTGTACAGTTAATTGAGCTACAGGGTTGAGCTCCACAGGAAGAACAGGATTTATGGAAAAAGTGGGGATGTTCAACATCCCACAATGAGGCTATATGGAGGCAAGATAGCGCTGGAAAGTCAGTTATGCCTTTAGCATTATTGAAGGTGGCATTGGAGCAGTTTCACTACCCTGCACACACAACAAGAGAGTCTTTCTGCCACATGTGCAGAAGACTAATTTTCACCAAATTTATTAGAACATGTGGCACAGTTTATTGTTAACTGTATTGTATGTCAGACGTTCACAGCAGGGCACACCTTAAGAACAACGAGAGGAACAATCACAAGGCCTAATGGTCCTATTCAGCATCTACAAATAGATTATGTGGATATGTTGCAAGTATGCAATGGATAGAAGTACATACTGATAGTAGTTTGTCCTTTTTCCTGATTGATAGAGGCGTGTCCACGCACACAGCCCAACGCTACAAGTGCTGCCAAGTTCCTTGTGTGTGAAGTGTTACGATCTGATAATGGTCCGCATTTTGTAAATGAGTTATTCAAACGGATAGGTCATCTATTCGGCATAAAACACAGGTTTTCGTCTGCGTATTACCCACAGGCCAATGGTATCTGTGAGAGATTAATCAGACTTCTTAAGGAAAGGATAGCAAAATTGAAGATGACTTTGGGATGGTTATATTGTCGGATCCTTGCGTTGTTCCCACTGAGAAATCAGCCTGGTCAGATCACCACCTGACCCCCATGAGTTGGTAGTGGACACTGCATGAGAATACCCCTTGCTCCCCCCACTCAAACAGAGCATGATGCCCACAGTGTAGTGAAGGCTTTAAATGACAAGATGCATGATTATTTGACAAATATGACGACTAGTGTTTCTTTTATTTCTCAACAGATCAAGCAGAGGCGGGAAGGGTCGAAGAAGAATGAGAAAGACAGCCAAACCATTGATCCCAGAAAAGTATTAAAACATCGCAGTTTGTACCAAGGGGACCAGGGGCTAGCACAAAGCTTTGTGTGCACTTTGAATAAGCCCCTCTTTAAAGGACCATACCTGGTAGAGGAAGTCACACCCACAGCTGTCAAATGAAAAAACAGAAGAGCCTGTCTGCTTCTGAATGACAACAGCTCATCAAAGAAGAGACCCCTGCCCCTCTGGCAACCTATGACAGGGAAGCAAGAGGAGAAGATCCACAGATGACAAGATCGGCTGCCAAGGGCTAAAATAAAGATTTATCAGAATAAAGAACATTTCTGAACTTTTTAGCTATTCCCAAGTTTGAACGGAAGTGAACATTGCAGTGTTCCTAGAACAATTTTAATAAGGAAAAAGGAACAGTGTGCCAGAAGCAAAGCAGCAGCGTATATACATATGTCATTTTATGTGACCCATAACTATAATGTTGCATACATTTTGTGCATGCTCTTTTCACCTATATTCGCCAGTCTTGCCCAGCTTCAGTAAGACCAGACGTGGATGCAGTTACGTTTTTTGATGATCGTAAACATGGCCCTATCATTTCCGAGTTATCATTGTGATTATCCTGCTATATTTGTTGGGAAAAAAGAGAAGAACTCTATAAAAGTGAACAAAAGACACATTGAAAGAAAAAGATAATGAGAATGTTTCAGAATATATGAGGTACCATGCCAGTGAGAAGACCAATGAGTTAATTTCGATTGATGTTTAAATTGTCATCCTGTACAATGATTTGCCTTTTCTTCCTCATTATTGCGGCTTTTCAACAACGGATTCTTAATAATACAGATGAAATTGTAAGTGAAGATGCTTCTATAGTTATCCCTAGTAAAGGTACAAATAACGTTTTCCCTAATGTGTCTGAACAAATTGTTTGAGCATAGAGAGATGCTGCAAAAGATAATGAGGATATAAACGTATATCTTGATAATTAGGCCCATTTAAACAATACCATGTGATATTAGCACACCAGGAAGGTGGGGAGGAGAACATCAGAGGAAAGCTGGCTGTGTGTTCCTTCATCCCTTGTGCCATGAGTACAGCCAGACTATTTTTTGCAAGAGAAATACCTTTACATGATGTGAAGTGTCTCAGCATCTAGCAGAATGCACAGCAAGAGGACAATTTGAAGTAAAATGGGCAACCCTAAGATGGAGGTCAAGAAAGACATTTCCATAGGAAGATGAATACGTAAAAACGCAAAAATGGAATAAGATCCAGGTTGGGTGAGCAGAATGCTTTTGTATGCATGCAGTGGCATGTCTGGAGACCAGCTAAGGATAGTGGTACAAAAACGATTGTATTTTGCAGACCATTGGGAAACGCCAGGATTACCAAGATATTGGGAAAGACCTCAGATGTTGGTATAGGGACAAGTGGCAACTAGCACAGGATGGGAAGATTGAATGCTAGCTTGCAGTACACATTTACTGATGATAGCACTGGTACCGCTGGTGCAAATAGTGAATGATGAATGTTTGAAATCATGAATGAAGGGAGGAACTGCCCTGCACATAATAATAATAATACTAATTTAGCATTTCTATAGCGATATGAACCCTCAGATATCTGAGCGCTGCTTATTATTACCCACAGTGTGTGGTGCTCATTTATCAACCTCGGAAGGATCAAGGGCTGAGTTTGGCCCTGCTGGGATACGAAACTGCATCAGCAGGCTCTGCACAGATCTCAAAGCTAGCGCTCTACTCGCTGTGCTATCGGATGGCTAAAGGACCACTATTGGGCCTGTGGATACAAAGCTTATATGCAGCTGCCTAGGAATTGGGGAAGAATATGCAATATATTAATAATACATGTTGCTGCATTGGTAATTCCCCAAAGTGATCTTCAGATTGAAAGCTTTACGAAAATGGATTCACACCAAGAAGAGGTCACTAACCATCCTTCGGCTGAAAAGAACTATTTCTCAGCAAAATCAATAAAAGCTTCTGATACCATTGCAGATGAGAATAAACTATTTGGCAAGATGGCAATAATACTTACATCTATATTTATGCGAAGACTCCAGACATCAGTGAATGCCAAGTGGTTACAAATCACCACATGGGAGTTGCTACAAACAGTCAACACAATTATAAAAGGGTTCAACGTGATTCAAGAAGAATTAAGGGCCATTCGACTGATGACCCTTCAGAACAGGTATGTCTTGGACTTGATTACAGCCATGGAAGGTGGAATTTGTGCCAAGATTGGGCCTTCTTGCTCTACTTACATACCTGCCCATGATGGACAAAATGGAACCCTGACAGAGCAAAAAAACAACTTTGTCAAACTTGCACATAAAAATGGAAGTAGACAAGACTGAAGGTGATGACTGGTTCTGGTCCTTATTCTCTTGGATTCCAACCTGCATGGCATATAACTTCAAGCTACTAGGAGCAATACTAGGTTTGGTAATGCTTAGATTCTGCGTTGTGAGAATCATCATTGCATAGTGTCAAAAGACATCAAAGAAAGTTATTGGGATGAAGATAATGATCAACATAAATGCTGAAACTGGTGAACACAAGTAAAATGAGAGATCTACCCATGAAAATAAAAAGGCGAGTCCCCTGGCTACCCTAGGAATTAAGTCCTATTATCCTAACGATCCGAAGAAATATATAGGATGTTGGCTATTCTGTCCACCATCTGGGGAGTGCTGCTATATGTCTGAGTGTAGATGAACACATGAAGAATGCAGGTCACCTGAGGGGGATGACAAAGATATGGATCCCAAAGAAGCCACAGTGTGAAGAGAAGGTGGAGATGATTGAGGAGGTGGTCGAGGACTCGACCAGAGGGGGGAATGTAGAGAAGCAGTTAATGTCATCTCAAGCCCCGCCCCCTTAACTCTGTCATACTGAATGAATAGCAGGAAGACTCTGTGCATGACACCAAGTATTATCCCAATACTGTATCGAAAATACAAAAGACACAATGCACTCAGATAACCGTATCGAATGTACCCTTGCACTTGTGTGGTGAAGGGATGTCGGCATACCCCATTGGACATAGAAGAGCTGTAAATAATGTCAGACCAGAGTAAAGTGACGTCATGTAGAGAAGATACTAAGATATACTGAAACAATATGTGAATGCTTAAAGAATGATAATGTAATTGAAGTAACAAGAGAAACATATATGCACAGATGAAGAAACCATATATACAAGGAAGATAAGTAACCAGACGAGTAGTGAATGTTTATATGCAGAAACACAAGGTAGATGAGATAAATAGAAGCTTGCTGCAGTAGTAATTATAAAGTAAAGAAAGCAGCCATGATGGATATATGGACATCAGATTGTGTCAAAACGACCTCAGAGACAAACTAGGGCCTCCGATTTGAAACACTGTAGAAAACCTCTTCATGCAAGGAAGAAAGAATATCGGTTTTGCTGGGACTAAAGATGACACAGCAAGACATAGTTAACCAGGAGAAGCTATGAACCTAGGGCACACTTCTCTTAGAGAAGCAGAAACAAAAACATCTGGAAATGCATTGGACAATTAAGGGTCAAGAAAGCACATCTAAGACGGATCAACCAAGTCTCCAGAGGCCAAGAGGAGTAATAGCACTGAGCATAATTAAATCAAATAGCAGTAAATAACAGATCAAAATTGACACATTTGTGGTCTACTGACATGTGATGCAAGACATGAGAACACAGTCTATTAATTAAGCCTCAGACGAATATAGTGGTGTACCCAGACTCCCTTAAACCTTCCTGAGAAGAAAACAACCACCAAGGTCAACTACAAAAGAGAAGCCTTGGCTCATGATCTGATGAGAGATAGTATGCTAATTGACCAAAGTGGGCAGTGGTCCTGACGTTGTTACCACACCTGGGTTTCATTCTATTCACGTGCTGCTAGTGTCCAAGGTTGGCAGAGCATGCCAACCAATCATGAGTGGCTATGTAGCGGCATGCTATAAAGTGTTGCGAAGACCAATCCACTGTATTATTTTTCATAATCAGTATTATAGGTATTTGGAAGAAGTTTCAGGTGTGCCTACGAGATAAGAGGCAGCCAGTAATGTTATTAACACCTATAAATATTATAGGTATATATGTTCCCCTAACCAATCCTCCCCTCAATAGGTTTTGCGGTTTGCTGCGTATGATGACATCATAGCTGACCTGCATAGAAGTATAAAGCCTGTGTGTAATAAAAACTTAGATGAGCGTAAACTGTGACTTGTTATGCTTGCCAGATTTCCCTATTTTATTTGAGCTGACAATAACGTAGTACTTTGCCATATTCTTTGAGTCTGTCGGGTTATTCGGGTGCAAGGTCATTCATTATGGTAATTACATTCTGCGCATGAGATACGTTCCAAGGTGCTACTGCACACAGCAGTGGTTCTAAAGCAATTTGATAGTTCAGGCTTTTTAGGTTCATCTCACCATGTAATCAAGGAGTATTTGTAGATTTCAGAGCACCTATCAGTCATTTGAGAAAGTGGCGCACCGACTGCTCTTTGTGTTCAAGTTTGAATGTTTTCAAATCTCACACCACAAGAGGTAGCTAAATCTGCCTTACCTTTGTAGAGCTGCAGAGCGGCATAAATGGAGTGGTTTTTCAACTAACTGTAAAAACACTCCACAGTGCCTAGTACATGCATTAAGGTGTTCTTTGAATGCTCAATCCACTGAGCCAATGATCCATTAGCCAAGAACCGGTTTCTAAGGTATTCATAGAAATTCAGGTCTTCCAATCTGTCATTATTAGCTATAAATATTTGCATTAGGGCCTTCCTGCACCCCAGCTTCCTGAGTTTGTTTTTGTGGAAAAAAGTTTAATTTCCCTGCAAAAAGTGGTACTCCATAAGAACCATAGTAACAGAATTGTTACTACTATATAGACAAATAGGCTGACCTCTGTTTTCCACAAAGGACATGTCAGCATGACGTGGCAACTATCAAACTCAAGAAGAGACCAAATAAGAGTGGGGCATTTATGCATCCCTGGCAAATGCCCCTTTGAATATCAAAATGCTCTGTAAACTCTGCAGGCTAGTCATGGCAGATCATGTCTGTTTTTCATGTACAACAGCCGAATAGTCCAATAATAGATTCTTTTAAATTCCCTACTTCTTCACAAAAGCCCACAATTTAGCACTAGGAGTTGATCTATGGCCATTTGTGTACAGCATTAGAGCAGTTGCTAATTGCCTAGATGTTTATTATGTGAGAAATCTGAGGGCATTCTCACATTTACCCTCCTAGGACACCCCATCAGGTAACCAAGAGAAAGGTAAGGCTGCCAGATCTTGACCCAGGGGTACATCTACGAGGGAGAAACACTTGGGCGGAGGATCCTTAAAGAATATGAGTGGGGTGCCCTAAGGCGAAAGATTGTATCCCCTTTTCCAATACTGACCTACCTTGTCCTCCCTCAGCCTTCATGGGGTATTTCCACTCTTGCCCTGTCTTTTCCCCTGAACCCCCACAAAGTACTGTGAAGAGGAAGAAGATGCAAGGAGCAGCGCACATTTCCCTTAGAAAACACCACTATAGTACTGGGACGAAGAAGATGGATCTGATGAGTGTAGAACTGAAGGTCATGCATGTTCCACTAATAGACTTGCACAAGATCAGGCATGTCCCGCTAATAGGCTTAAGCAAGGTCAGGCAATTCAACCTGAAACCTTGCACCTGTAGCCCATTACCAAAAGTGATTGGTATAAAAGGTGGAGCCTAAAACCATGAAAATTGAGAGAGCAGGGAATCCTGAAGTTGAAGGAGCAACCACAGTAGCAGGAAGACTAGAACAGATGTGGCATGGGAGTTGGGACTCTGTGGAGCCAACCAACTGCTGAGAAGAGAACCATGCGGAGAGGCTATCCCTTTTATGGACTTTCCAAATGCTTGTCTCCCTGTGTTGGGTCAGTGATACAACAATGCCTTAGGGGCAGGAGTGATACCCATGGAGCAAGAAGTGGTAGCCTTTACTATCCGTGCTGCTGCGGACCCTGCTTCTAAAGCGATCAGTGAGTTTCTCACATTGCAAGAAACCTGGTACGTGAGCATGTGAAGTTGCTAGCTGTATTGTGTTGGAGTGTGTAGGAGTAGGGGCTCAACTGCAGGAGCTCTGAATGATAGGGGCTTATCATTTTAGCATGCACATGTAGCTCAGTAGTTTAGTGCAGTGTGGTGTAGTAGTGCACATGTAGATGTAGTGTGAGTACAGTAGGTTACAATCATTCCTGCCCACAACAGAACAGAAAGGAGCGACAAAAAGACACACAACAGAATGCATCATGTAGTCCTATCAAATTCATGAAGTCTATCAAGACTTTGATTAAACCATTAAAAAAGGGAGGCGAGTGTTGCATGGAAGAACATTTAGAAACCATTCACAATATATTTAAAGCCCTCCAGATACAGAGGGAACAATATAGACAGTACATTCACCTAACACTAGATTCAGCAGCTGCTAGTCTCATTCAGGGTCTCAATGAATAGGAACATTTGTCATGTGCAGATTTTGAGAAAGAGGTAAGACATCAGTTCTCATTGTATCAGTCTATACAGGATGCCACAAAAGCAGTTTATACTATCATGGCGAAGCCAGACAATCCCCTTATGATATTCGGTCAGAGAGAGGAAGGGTCTAAGAATAAGGAGACAAAACCAAAGTCTAAAAAGAACCTGCACCAACGACTATGGAGGTAAAATATGCAAAGATGCCACCTGAATCCGCCCAGACTCAGGCAAGAAACAACATGACACCTAATCAAAGAGGCATCCATCGACAGAGGGCATCACCCCAAACCACTATGTTTCAGTTGATCCCAGCAATAGGTAGTCTTATATCAGCACTAGAAATCTGGGTAACTCCCCCAGTGTGGGATTTCACCAAGATATGTCAGGCTTAAATAACAATCAAAGTCAAAGTCAAATGTTCAATGTCCCAGAAAAGACACTAGGGGCTCAGAGTAGATTTGACCCTAATGCAATGGTGTATGGCCACCAAGAAAGACCAAGCTATATGGATAGATTCATTGAAAATGGAAACCATCATAGGGGACAATCTCACCAAATGAAAGACAAAATCTGAACTATGACCCTCGTCAATATAACCAATCTCCACCACCAGTCGACCGTTGTCAAAGGATGGTTACTCCACGTTCCCCACCTCCTGTGCCACATGCATTCAGAGGTATCACAAATAGAAATCAATCTCCTGAGAGGTACCAGAATAGGTCCAATCGGGGTGAATGTAACCATTACCAGCCCAGGCCACAAAGAGAAGAATTCAGAGACATGGACAGGTTTCAATGCTTAGAGGCCCAAGTCAAAATGTTGTCTGAACAGATAGGAAAGTTATGTGCAGTTCAATAGCAACAACCAAGTGAAGGTGCAGAATGTCATAGGAGTGATCTTGTGCGTTATGACAATAAGTGACTATTTAATAACCCCTACCCTGATGAAAACACAGATGCCTGTAAATCGCCTTTGAATAACGGTTCTGAATTAACTACTGATTTAAAAATAAGAAAACAAAGGAATGAAAGTGAGACAGGAAAGTCCAACACACAAAAGACAGGAGTGTGTTTCAATTTAGAGATGAACCAGACTACTGAGGTGTGTGAAAATGAAGAACAAAGGGGGGGAAATGAACAAGAAATCCCCAAAGAACAGAGAAACAGATTTAAAAAGAGCATCCAATGTGAAAATAAAACACAAGACGAAAAGTTAGGATCAACAGTTTGAGTATCCGCACTTGATAGACAGAATGCTGTTGATACCCATACAGAGAAAATAATAGCTCAAAAGGAGTGTGCAAGTCAGTCACCTGAGGAGAATTTTGAATCACAGATATTTCAAGGGACAGAAATGACAGGCTCCACGCAAAACACAGACAAGTGTCATGCACCGAAGTTGACAGGCTGTCATGTGACACTTGTGAAAATATCCAGTCAAAAGGTTGCAGTGTGAACACTGGTGGTCCAAAATCAGGGGGCAGCCAGTGGCTACACTCCAAATGGGTTCCGATTCTAAAACAATAGACAAAAATTCAAAATGAAGTGGGCAAAAAGGAGGGAAGGATGTCATTTCATATGCCCATTTGCCTAGCAAAGAGTTAACAAGAGCTGAGAAAAGTCCTGAAATCAGCAACAATTCACACTTTTTATGTGGGCTGGAAGAGTTTGAAGACAGGTACTATGCTCCTATTAATATTGAAGAAAAATATAATGCATTTGCAATGATTGACACAGGTGCCCAAGCAACAATAATGTCAAAAGAACTGGTGAAAAGTATCAATGAAGGGAGATACCCACAAAATCACAAAGGTGAGGCAAAAAGAAGGCCCTTTGCACAATTTCAATGGTGAGGAAATGCCTATCGAAGGTGTCACTGAGGTTGACATAAAGATAGGGAAGCAATGGATGAGACAGGAAGTGTTGATCACATCCATCAATGAAATACCCTTTCTCATAGATACTTTTTTCCCAAAGAGGTTGTCGCCCCTCATTGATGGGGTGAATGGAGTATTGTGGTCCTTAGCTAAAAAACCAGTCAGGCCTAAGAAAATAATGACCCAAAACAACAGTGTAAAAGAATGTCATACCTTTGCTAAATCAGAAAGTGTAGTTGAAGTATATCTTTAGAATACCTTTGTGCCTAGCGTCACTGTCATTCTCATATGTCAGGATGAAATGCGGGGAGAAAAAGAGAAGCAGTCTTTGGAAATTTATTTGGACCCCAAGAAAAAATGGCAAACGGAAATAAATGAAAACACATTGCGTTTTTATCTTGTAGAGGGGGTCACAGACATGGCCTGCACCCCTTCCCTCATTTCGAGGTACCAGGAGCGTACTCGCCAAGGTATGTGACGTATGAGGAGCAAATTAACCAACAAAGAGCTGCACTGGGACTCTGCCCAGTATACATCAGAAGATCCATACCTGTTGAAGCGCCCATAACCGTACCAGCCACCGATACGAAACGAGGGGGAGTACCTACAGACGGTCCAAGAAGAGCCCCAAAGAGCCCTAATGGAAGGACAGTGGAAATGACTCAAGGGCCTGAACAGACTCGTGAATGAACAAAAGCAGCTATCGAAGACAGCACGCCGGTGCGAGTAACTACGAAAATAAATATAATGGACACAGGGAAGAGAAAATGTTAAAACGTGAGGAAACGTTGCTACGAGACAAGATGGGAGCAACCAACCTGTGAAACGTGTGTAAATAGGCTTGGAACACAAGAGACAAAAGAAACGATACTGCTTGCAATAGTTAGTAGAAGATTAGAGCAGCAAGCGCCAACCATATATCTACCTCAATAAGGCACATTATACAAGTGCGACTCCATTTTATTAAAGAAGAAATGTACCCAGGCTGCCAGAGGCCTGACAGGCCAAGTTTCGTAACCCAGCCAAAGGCAAGAGAAGGAGTGGAATCGAAACTCAACAAAGAGCGGCTCATGCCTAGGAAATCGAGGTCAACCAGAGAAAGGGGGGAGAGCGGCAGCTAACAAGACTCAAACTTCAAGATAAGGGGGCCCATGCAGTTGGCGAGGCTGAAACAGAATTAAATGCACTAAAAGCTGGAAACTGAAGCAGATTCATGGTGAACTAACACGTGACCAGCCAGGCACGAAGAAGTACCACCGCCTGATGTCATCCAGGACCCGAGGATGCCATAACTTTCCCCAATAAGAGACTACAGTTTCGAGGCCATCCTTAGCCAACTAATTGACACATCGCCCTAAAACACTGATTGATGGAAAGGAGGCGGGGTGAATCCTGGGGCACTAGGCACCTGGGTGTCCATTCTAAATTCTACTATTTAAAGTGGAGATTTATGCTTAGGGGTGTAACTTGCCGAATCACAATGGACCATGTAATCTAGGGTCCTATAGATACTGTAACCAACAGGACGTCGTAGTTGTAGTGACGTCCATCATGCGTGATGTAGAGGGATGGGTGTAGACGCCCACCCGATAAGAGCTAACCTATCCACATGCTCTGTTACCATATACAGATAATACACCTATACTTAAGTTACCTTTCCTAACCAATTATATTGCATGATGATTCTTTATAGAATTAGACATCAGTGATGATGAGTTTTGCCTATAACAATGACTGTTTGACTGAAGTTCGAGGAAGTCGGAGCGAGACAGGTGATCGCAATGCTGCTGATTTCCATTTGTTTCTCTGTTTGATGTACTTGTCATTAAACAGACTTCCCTTTGCCAATTTACTGAGTCCTCATTATTGAGTCGTGTTGGAGTAAATGAATCCTGCACCCCCTGTCCTCACATGGTGCAGCTATCTTGTCTTACAAGTTCTAGAGGGTGAGTGCTGACCTATGGGCCCGTCAGTGAATTCCTCTCCTCCCGAACAATCTAAATGAAGAAAAGCACCTTTCAACCCTTTCAGAAATAAACATGGGAGATGGCCAGCCATGGATTCCTATCCATGTGAATGGACATCCTGAAATGATAGAAGCCAAGTTAGCACTTGAACATGAAAAGTTCCATTAATGAAAAGGTACTCCATCAAATAATTGACAGGGAGGAGATCTTAAAGTACAGAATAAAAAATCAACACATGTTTGGCCTAGATGATTCCGAATTGGGGCAAACAATTGTAGGAAGTTCAAACAAAACAGTGAGCTCGTAAGTGAGGGTCCGTGCGCTAATGATCACTGATTAAATTGAAGATTCATTCAGAAAATCTTAGTGTCAGCAGCATTACCACCAACGCCAGCCAGTCCACCCTGGCTGGTACTGAAAACTAGTGAAAAGAAAGGGTGAGGTGGAGATGCGCTATTCACTAATTGTAGGAAGTTGCATGTTAAAGATTACAATTGGTCCTAAAATTATTCATCACAATGTGTGGATTATGAGCGGGACCCAAAACAAATTTTATTTGGGAAATGATATCATGCACAGGATGTGTATGGGTGTTAGTCTTTCTAAATGAAAAGGTTTGGTCCAGATTGAGTGGAGCCGCACCTGAATTTGAAGACAAAAGACACGCTTATCATTGAGCACAAATGGCACCATATGCAGTTGAACTGCAGGTGAAAAAGGGTGTTACCATTCCCGCATTCACCAGACAAGTTACAGCGGGATTAAATTACAGAAAGGGGCAACAGACAAAATGTTCTGATGCATTTGTATGCCTAAATGAATCCATGAGGCAGCAACGGTTAGATTGCGAATGTACACCACTGATCTTAAATATCTGTCAAGATATTCACATGGAAGAGAATTCAACAATAGGAATGGCAATACAGAAATCTTATTACACTGCCGATCACAGTAACACAGTGATTGGGAACATTCCTAAAACTATGTGACTGCACATGGTGAGTTGCCAGAATCATTGGATTCTAAGCCTAAAGGAATCTTTAAAGTTCAGTCTGTATACTCTTATGAGTCAAGTGAAATAGTGTGCTGTCATCAAGAAGATTGCATTCTATTTGAATTTATTGGATCTAAAAGAGAAAAGCAGCATATTGAAATGCAAGTGAATGTTCCAAAATATTTAAGTGTAGCAACCCACAAAAGAGATACTGCCACACAATTAGAGGAACGTACAAAGGTTTCCCCTTTGCAGGACTTGCAAGAGTTTTCTAAAATGGTAGAGGAGCAAATTCAAGCTGCAGATGCTTGCACAAGTGAAGAAGAAAAAGACCAACTGCTAAAAATATTTATGGAATTCAAACAGGTTTTTGCCAAAGATGCATATGATTGTGGGTTAACCGATGTGCATGTTGCCACACTATCAGAAGAACATCGTAGGGAGCTAGTATTTGTGCGACGGTATAGGGTACCTCTGTCATGTTTGGAATCACTAGCTGAAATAATCAAAAATGTAGATTCTAGAGGAATCATTAGGCCTATTCATAGTACATCAAATACCCCTATATTAGGTGTGCTAAAACCTCATGTCCAATGCAGACCTATGTGAATTAAACAAAAAGTTGCGTGTTTCAAGGTGGCCACTTCAATTTTTTGATAACATCTCCCACAGATTCAGGGGTCAAAGGTGTTTATCACATTAGACCTTATAGCTGGATACTGATGTGTGCCACAGCTGAAAAATGTGCTTGCACTTTCTTTTGACAAATCACAATATCCGTGGTCCTGGACACCCTTTTGGATGTCAATAGTGGGAGTGAGTTTGGGTTATTCCTGAGCAAGGCACTCCCGGATGCAGCAGAAAGGGGGACAATAGTTTAAGTGGATGATGTGCTAATAGAAAATGAAGATCTGAAAAATCACTTCAATGAGATGAGACATGTGCTTAGCCAGCTGCAAGAGGTGGGGGCAAAAGTATCTTTACAGAAAACACAGTGGTGCAAAAAGAAGGTAAACTTCCTAGGTCATGAAGTGACAGAGCATGGGTTACACCCACAAAAGTAAAAGGTGGAGACGGTACATAAACTAAAAAATCCCACTAATTTGCCAAGTTTTAAGAGTTTTTTAAGGATGACAAGTTTCAACAGGACATTTATTGAGAATTATGCAGAGATTACACAACCTTTAACAAGTTTACTGAAGCAGGGTCTACCCTGGAAATGGGAAAAAGAACAAAGTGAGGCAGTAGCCAGGCTAAAGGAGTGTCTAATGAAAGCACCATGTTTGGCATATCCAATGAAAAAAAAAAACAAGATTTCTTTGTAGAAATAGGATTCACCGATCAATGCATGCCAGCAGTGTTATATCAGAAACATGATGTCAATAACAAAACTATTGCATATGCTAGCAAAGCGTTGCCACGGGTAGAGACCATGTTTAGTGAATGTGAAAAAGCACTTCTGACCACTGTCTGGGTGTTACAGCATTTCCGCCCCATAATTCAAGGAGAGCGTGTAATTATTGAAACAAATCACCAGCCTATACAGTTCCTGCAAAGCAAGAGAATCAAATCAGGGAATTTGGCCCAGTCAAGAAATACTTTCTGGACATTAGCACTTCAGGGATTTCCTTTTGAAGTGAAATATGGACAAAATAAAGAGAGCCCAATTGCTCAAGCAGTGGCAGAGATGCATGATTGCGCAGCTCTATGTACACCTGATGACACAAAGCTAGAAACAAGTTTGAATGAATGTGAGCAGTCCCCACATAAAACATTCAACAAAGAAACATGTAAGTGTTTACCAACTATGCATGTAGATGGATGTGCATACCATGTAGAAAATATTACAGCAAAAGAGCTAGCAGCAGGAATAGGAAACATATGGTATAAATGTGACCAACATTCCAAGGGTAAGCACAATGATAGGTCCCAGAAGTAGTCAAGTGGCAGAATTGGCCACTATTTATAAGGCAATATCTACCGCAGTAGAAAATAAACTCAAAGAAGTAGTTTTAGTAACTGATTCAGATTATGTAGAATATTTACCTGGCTGGAAAGTGAAAGGCATGCTCACCTATAACAAGACACCACTTAAACATGATAAGATGATTGAAGCCATAGACAAGCGGGTATCAGAATATTATCTGATAATACATTGGAGGAAAATACATGGTCTTTTGAAAACACTGAGGAAGTCATTTCACTAGTGTATTGATGACAAAGATATGGCAAATTTTGGGTGTGAAAAGAAAACTACACATTTCTTACTGGCCCTCCTCCTCTGGGCGAGTGGAACGGTGTAACAGATCAATAGTTGATATGTTGAAAAGGTTTGTAGCTGAAGCAGGGTCTAGTTGGGATTTACAGCTTCCTTTGGTACTGATGGCTATCCGGTCAACGCCCGCAAAATCAAGAAATCTCATGAAATATTGACAGGAAGGAAAATGGTTCTGCCACAACACTTACTGTATAAAATGAATGAACAGGTGCTTGTAAATGCATCCAAAATTCATGAATATGTGGAAGAATTGAGAAAGCACTTATAACATGCAACATGCATTTGCATTTGTGCAGCGAAATTTGGAAAAGGCTGCTGATGGTGCAAAAACATCATGATAGTAAGGCATCTGTGAAAGAATATGAAATAGGAGACCATGTTTACAAGTTTACCTTTCACCTGTGGTCTACAGAATTGCTAAGAAGGAGGGTGATTTAACAGTGGAACAGTGTGCCCATGTTAATTAGATCATATAGGTGCACCCGAAACATGAAATAAAAGACTAGAGGAAGTTGAAACTAATAGGGAAGCAAAAAAAAGAAAATATAGAATTGCCGTAGCAAATGGTTAGGTGTAAATAATGCTACTGCACAAAAGTACAAAGGGGTCTTTATATGAAAATACCAGGTGATTATTCTGTACTTATTTTCTTGGTTGCATGGCATGTCATTTCTATAAGTTGCATTTGTGTGCTTAATCAAATTTGATTTCAGATGCTCCAGTGGAAAAGGAAAATGAAAGGCTTGTGTTTGATACTTAATTAGTTTTCTTTTCCACTGGAAAAAAATAATTTTCCTCGTCAGCGCTGGATCCTTTGAGCACTGAATGCCTGGAGGATACCACCGGATTGGAGTCCCTTGGAAAGCCCCCTGGACCGAAGAAGGGGGTGAAGGTGATGACCGCAAAAGAAGTGGAGATGACCCCAAAAGATATGGAGATGACGACCCCGGAGGAGGTCCAGTCCCAGAATGGAGGAGTTGCACCAAGAACGGTCTTCCTGTGTGATTTTTACCAAAATCTATTATTTACAGAGTCTATTTATATTACAGACTATATTTACTATTTTTTTCATTAACTAACTTCATTACAAATTGATTTGTATCACAAACTGATTTCTTTTTATTTGTTCTGGTTTTTGCATTTTATTGAATGACAGTTTTGTTGGATGTATGTTTTCTGAAAACATTAATGATTTGATTGTTGTTTTGGGTCACTAATCAAAAGAACAAGTTACTTTCTTACCTGGTAACGTTCTTCCGATGGGATGTTCCGATGTCGTATTCCACATCTATGATAGGTAATCACCACAGCTGTGCTGCTTCGGAAACATTTCGGCGTTTGCGTCCTGCGTCAATGACCTTGATACGCTGTTCTCGAGGGCCTCCGTTGAACCGAGGTCACTGGATGTTATAGGTAGGACGCACGACGCCCGTAGCCTCAGTTGTAGTTTTTTCCCCAGAACGTGTGGCACCAATCTTCTGCCAGTATGACTACAGAAAGCCTTGCGGAAATGAAAGCCGCAATCGCATAAGAAATTCTGTGGAGGGGCAGGTAGGGAGGGAGCGATGTGGAATACATCGTCGGAATATCCCATCGAAAGAACGTTACCAGGTAAGAAAGTAACTTGTTCTTCGAAGGGATTGGTTCCTCCGACGTATTCCACATCTGTGACAGACTCCCAAAGCAGTACGAACGTAAGGAGGTGGGAAAATAACTTAGAATTTTAGAATGCCCAATTAAATTGCAGAATAGAAGACCGCCTTGGCAAAGGCCAAATCTTGCCCATGGATAGAATCCAGGGAGTAGTGTTTTACAAAAGTATGGACAGAGGCCCATGTGGCTGCTTCACACCTCTGCAGGGCAGTAGAGGCAGCCACACCCCTAGTAGAATGGGCCCGTAAGCCTACCGGAGGGTCCTTACCCGCCAAGTGGTAACATTCAGAAATTGTCAAGATAATCCATCTAGACAAACTCTGTTTAGTAACAGCTTGTCCCAAACGCCTTCCAGCGTATCCTACAAAGAGCTGGTCGTCCACTCTGACCCGGGACATGCGTGAGATGTAGAAACTTAAAGCCCTCCTAGGATCCAACCTATGGAGCCTCTCCTCTTCCTTACCAGGATGTGGAGGAGGATAGAACGCCAGAAGAATGACCTTCTGGCTTAAGTGAAATTCCGACACAACTTTCAGAAGAAAAGAAGGACAAACCCTAAGGACTACCCTGTCCTTATGGAAAACTGTGAAGGGTGGCTTAACCGAAAGTGCCTGCAACTCACTCACTCTGCGAGTGGAAGTGACCACAACTAAAAATACAGTTTCCAAGGACAACAGTCTCAAAGGACAAGAATGTAAAGGCTCAAACGGAGCTCTCATTAGGAATTTTAGAACGAGGTTCAAATCCCAACCGGGCACCTGGAAAGGTGACGGTGGGAACACATTAGTGAGCCCTTTCAGAAACTTAGAAATCAAAGGAATTTTAAAATAAGGACACTCCTCAGACGAGCGCTTAAATATGGACAGCGCCGCCAGGTAACCTTTAATGGTACCCACTTGCAGGCCCTTGTGGGCTAACGAAAGCAGAAAAGACAGAACCACAGGAATGGCACATGCAAAAGGATCCACATTCTTAACCATGCAACAGTCGCAGAACTTACTCCAACGACAACGGTACAGGGACTTCGTTGCAGGCCTTCTGGCTGAAAGCATCACTTCCATCACGTCTTCAGGGAGGTCCCAATCCTTATACCTCAACCTTTCAGAAGCCAAGCATGAAGGTTGAGGGACTTGACCTCTGGATGGAGAACCTGATCCCCTCACGTGAGAGCAGACCGTCTCGGTAGGGAAGACGGCGTAGAGGGCAGATGGACATGTCGAGAAGGTCCGGGTACCACGTACTCCTGGCCCATGCCGGAGCAATGAGTATCATTCGGGAACCGAACCTCCATAACATCCGCAGCACTTGCGGAATGACGGGGACTGGAGGAAACACATACAGCAGTGGGAAGGACCACTTCACTATGAACGCGTCCCCTAAGGCTCCTCTTGGAGGAAATTCCCCCGAGCAGAATCTTTCACACTTCCGGTTGACACTGGTGGCGAAGAGATCCACTTGTGGGGTCCCCCAAAGGGCGAAGATCTCCAGGAGAATCTCCTGTGCCAGCTCCCACTCGTGAGAGATCGTGCTCTGCCTGCTCAGAGCGTCCGCTGCCGTTTTTACGTCTCCGGCCAGATGAACTGCTGAGATCGAAATTTCCTGCTGGATGGCCCAGAACCAGAGCTGCATTGCCTCTCTGCACAGAGGGAGAGACCTTGTCCCCCCTTCTTGTTGAGGTAGTGCATGGCCACTGTATTGTCCGTCAGAATCAGGACATTCTTCCCCCGCACAGACGGCAGAAAAGCCTTCAGGGCTAGCCTGATGGCCCTCAGCTCCAACAGATTGATATGGAGTCTGGACTCCAATGGGGACCAACGACAGTTGACTGTCAACTCGTCGGCATGAGCTCCCCATCCCGTGAGGGATGCGTCTGTCACGATCGTCACCTCCGGCCAGGGTAGCCGAAATGGAGCCCCCTTCATCAGATTACCTTCGATGGCCCACCACAGAAGATCCTGGGCGACCGAGGGCGGCACCTGAACGGGATCCGACATCCTGCGGTAGAACTGTAACCACTGCATTTTGAGAGCCCACTGTAGAGATCTCATCCGCAGCCTGGCCTCTGGCACCAGGAGAATGCAGGATGCCATGAGGCGGAGCGACCTCAAGAACTCGAACGCTGGGAAACTCTGGGCATGTTGAAACTTGTTCACCATCTGCAGAATGTGATGAGCCCTCACCTGGGGATGAAAACACAGCTCCAGGGAAGTGTCGAGCACTGCTCCGATGTGCTGGAGCAGCTGGGTAGGTGTCAAGTGGGACTTCTTTAAGTTGAGGGAGAAGCCCAGCCTGTGAGGGGAGTGGCAGCTGACTGACAGATGATCCAGGACTTGCTCAGGAGAGCGTGCCCTGATCAACCAATCATCCTGGTAGGGTAGACGTGAATCTCCCCTTTCCTGAGATACGCTGCAACCACCACCATGAGCTTGGTGAAGACCCTCGGGCGGAGGTCAATCCAAACGGCAGGACCCGAAACTGAAAGTGTGAGTCGTCAACCGCGAACCTCAGGAACTTCTTGTGCTTGGGATGAATCGCCACATGAAAGTAAGCGTCCTTGAGGTCGAGAGACACCAACCAGTCCTGAAGTTGAAGGGCCTGGAGGACCTGAGAGAGAGTAACCATCTTGAACTTGTCCTTTCTGAGGAGCTTGTTCAAACCACGCAAGTCCATGATGTGTCTCAAAGCCCCGTCTTTTTTCGAAATCAAAAAATAAGGGGAATACCATCCCTTGTTCCTCTCCGCTACAGGCACCAGTTCTATGGCGCCTCTCTCCAGCACGGATTTGATTTCCTGCGCAAGGAGTGGATCCGGACTCTTCAAAGAGAGATTCCCTGGTGGATTGTCGTGAGGCCTCTGCCTGAAAGGAAGACAGTAGCCGTGGGCTATGATCTCCAGAACCCTCACATCTGAAGTAATGGCACGCCATTCTACAAGATGCTGCGCCAGCCTTCCCCCTACCGGCAAACCATGGGACATGGCCTCATGACTGAGCTGAAGCGGCTGCGGCAGTGCCTGAGGGCAAAGAGGCAACTGCCCAAGCGGCTTTGGCACCTTGAGTACCTTGTTTTCCACCTCTGGTACTCCTACGTTGGCTCCTTTGACAGGCTGCTCCCCTCGATCTACCAAAAGAAGAGTAGTATCGAAAGGAACCACCCCTCCAATGCTGTCCTCTAGGACGAAAGGCAGAGGTTGGCGGACTGCAGCGCTCAACGACTTTGCTGCAGCCTTTGAGGTCTGCAACCTCTCAAGGCTCTCATCAGCCTTGCTGCCAAAAAGATGTACACCTTTAAAGGGCATGTTGAGAAGCCAGTTTTGTACGTCAGGAGAAAACCCCAACTTCCGCAACCACGCAAATCTGTGCATCATGCTGCTCGCCGCCATGGACCGGCTGACACAGTCTGCCATGACTAGACCCGACTGAATGGATTCACACATGGCATCCTTGCAATCCTGAACGAGGGCAAGAAAACCATCCCGTTCCTCCCCTTTGGGAATATGTTCAGCCGCCAAAGAAACACAATTCCACAGAGTGTGAGTGAAACGTGCTAAGGCACACACGGAGTTGGCTGCCTGTAAAGCCATACCCCCTGAAGAAAACACTTTCTTCGCCCAGCCATCAAAACGTTTGTCGTCCCTATCAGGAGGGATGGTAGGGTACGACGCCTGCTTTGCCGGGGCCATAGACACCTGCACCACCAAACTCTCTGGAGTGGGGTGGTGCGTCATCAAGTAGCATGGGTTGCTTCTGGCTGGACGGTATTTTTCTATGTAAAGCCATATGAAGTGGCAGCACCGGGTCAGTGGGTGGACCTTGGTCAAGGATATCTGTCAGGTCATCCTGCAGAAAATCCACTGGTGGCGCAGACCACCCCAAGTACACCATCACCCTTGACATGAGTCGCCTGTATGAAGATTCAGCATGCATACCAGACTCAGGCCTGCCAAACTCGACCTCCGGGGAGGTATCAAGACCACTGGCATCGTGCAAAGACTGACGCAGGTCTTCCAACTGGCTATGACCAGATAACAGGTCATCAGGAACCTCATCAGGAACCAAACCTTCCTCAGTCCCTTCATCCACCTCAGAGATATAATCCAGAGGCTGGAATAAATCTCTGGATGAGGGCACAGAAAAAGGCTCAAATACAGGTCTCACTGACTTCTTCAGAGCCTTTCTCAGGGTTTCCACCGAAGCACGGGGTACCTCCGATAAAGCATCCTGGAAAGGCATCTAGGGCATCTACAGAATCGGCGTTGACGTCGAGCGTGGCGTCGATGGCTTCGACACAGGCCTCGAGGGCGGAGCCCCGAGCGTGTCCTTCGATGGCCTTGGCACCGATGGCATCGATGACTTCCTCGGAGGCGGAGTCTCGAGAGAGTCCCTCGACAGACATGGCGCTGATGGTGTCGACGTCTTCTTCGAAGACCTCACAGGCTCTGACAGTCTCGAAGGCGTCGAGGACCGGGACCTGGAGTGGGCATGGCTAGAGCGATCCCCCCTGCCCGATCGGGACCTCGAAGGTGCCCGATGATGGTGCTGACCACCCGAGCCCGAAGGCTTGTGAGCAGTGACCCGAGCAGGTTCCTTGACGGCTTCTTTCGAAAGGCGTTGACGGAATGGAGCCCTGCGACTAAAAAATCGCCATCATCTCCGTACGAAATGCATCCCATTCTGCAGGAGAAGAGTGATTATTGGGACAAACAAGCCACCAACGAGAGGAGTCCTTGGACGAGGACAGGGAAGGCGATTGGTGACGGCGCTTCCATGAGTGCCTTGAAGAGGCAGAGGTATAGCGGGAACCACTCTGGGACCGAGACCCCCTGGACTTATGCCGACAACGCGGACAGTCGCCTCACGAATCGTCGGTCGAAAGCCCAGCGGATTTCGACTTTTGGGGCTTGGAAACCCCACACAAAGAAAGCTTCTTCTTCCGCTCCTGCAAGGCCTTCGATGTTAACGACTGGCAATCGTCACATTCATCTGTGGCGTGGTCCTCATCGAGTCACCAGAGGCAGGCGTTGTGCGGGTCCGTAAGCGACATCTTGGAACCACAGTCCCGACACTTCTTGAAACCCGGCCGTGGGGTAGAAGAAGACAAAGACACGATATCTTCACAAATGAACAGGTTCGGAGAACCGATAGAATAATACTCAGAAGAAACGAGGCATGCCAAGATCCCCGAAGCGAACACGTTCCCGGAAAAAAAGCAATTGAGGCTACGGGCGTCGTGCGTCCTACTTATAACATCTGGTGACATCGGCTCGACGGAGGCCCTCGAGTGATTTTGGGTTATATCCCAGCAGTAAAGAAAAATAAGGGAGTGTAGGAGTAGGGGCTTTGAATCGCAAAGGCTCTGAATAGTAGGGGCTTATTTGAGCATGCACATATAGCTCAGTAGTGCAGAAGTGCACATGTAGCTGTAGTGTGAGTCTCGGACAGAAATGGTCAAGGCACATGGTTGCCAATGCATAAGGAGCATGATGGAAAATGGAAAATGCACAGAACAGAGCACATGCTTAAATCGCAGATTATTTCAGGATGATATTTCAGTGATTGAGTTGCACTTAATCTAATACTAATATATTAACATACTAATCCAACCCCAGTAACATGTCCTTTAATAACATTCAGTGCAAATTAGTCTATGTGGAAATAACAAAGCCAAATTTGGAAAATGCAAGATCCTCTTTTTAAATGGAAAGTAAACGTGCAGGCTGGGTTTTTGCTGGGTGATGAAAATGCAAAATTCTGTTCCACTAAAAAGGTCATTGTGTAAGCAGGAAATTCATGGAGAGATGCATATTTTTGCTCTCCAACAATGTGATTTCAGTGGGATGATCTGCAAGGGAAGGTTTTTTCTTTGAGTGGCAGGAAGAAGTAATAAAAAGGGTTTGAGAGGGAGTAGCTGGGCCAGACATCTTCAGGCGCTGTGCAGGGAGGTGGCAGGCACGCGGAATCGAGTGCTGGCACGCCATCTGATGTGTGGGCTCCTTGTCTGAGTTGGGAGCCAGGTAAAGAGTTTGATGAGGATTTCCAAGCAAAACTGAATCAGAAAATATCGCCAACAGATTGGGGTAAATATTAGTTCAAGTGAGGATTTGCTGTCTTAAGTGTGGTCAGCTAGTTAGGTCATTTCATTTTAGGTGATGTGATGTCTATTTTTAAATGTGCATGTACTTAGAATGGTTTGGTTTATTTTCCTGTTATTAAAGTGTATTTATCTTTCCAAGTTCCATGATAGCGAGGCCAAGTGAAAAGACCTGGCACTGCAGAAAGACGTTGAAAGGGATCAACTGTACTGTGTGTAAATTGCATATTTATCCGTTACAATAAAAAATAACATATTACAAAGTCACTCGTAGTCCTGGTGCATTATTGCTGAATTCAGTTGTTTTATCCAATCTGCACAAAGAGACAAGTGCGCAATAAGAAATATTTCCAAGTGAAGTAGCTGCTGTGAACTGTCTTGCTAGAAAGTGAATGAACGTGTGGTATTTCAATGTACCTGTTTATAATTGTGAAACTGATCCAAAAGGGCATATTTGTGGCATTGTATATAAGATTCCACGAGAAAGTATAAACAGTTGACCCGGGTGTACTAAGTTCAGTATTCTGTTAGGTGAGTGACCCTGGTAAAAACAGTTGTTAGGAAATATTCTGAAGCCAGTCTCACCATTGTAAAAATACCCCAACAAGTTACTACAATATATTATTGCTAGAAGCTACTACTAAATACCACCAACATAAAAATACCCCAAGGTGATAGGTATAACCCCAAAATATATCCGATAAGAAGTCACATGCAGCTGGCACATTTGTGAAGGTCTTTAAACAATTGGCAAAACACTGTAAGTATCAAGAGCTGATATTAAACATTGTGAAAGCGGAGCAGTGAAGTGTGAGGAAAATATCTAACTTGAAACTGGTAAACTAGATGAAACAAAAGAACAGGCTGATATTGGAAGCTGGCAAAGTATATTGTTTAAAAGAATTAAAAATGGTGACAGGGAAACAGATCACCTATCGGTGAACTTTGATATTTGAGTTCTCGCAGTAAGAGCACCACATAAAAAGGAACGTGACTTGTTAAGGGTTGCCTGTGTGGCCTATCAAATTAATCATTGAATATCGTGAACACATGTTTTGAGCTTTGGATGGGAATCCCAAGCTCCTGTTCAACATTATGCATTATAAAGAAGTACTTCAAGCTTCCCTTGAAGATTGTGAAACCAGTTGAACATTGAGAAAAAGTGTTTTCAGCTTGGGGAAGGGAACCCAGAGTTCCTGTTGATTATCTTGAACCAGGTGAACATTGTGAGCAAGTGCTTTAAGCTTGAGAAGGGAACCCTGAGCTTCTTTTGAATCTGGTGAACCCAATTGAATATTGTGCTTCGAGGACAAGTACGCTTTGAAGTTGGGGGAAGGAATTCCAATGTGTGGTGGAATATTTTGAAACAAGCAATTTTTGGAACTGTGTCTTGAACTTGCATTTTAATAGAAGCACTCTGCATTTTACTTTGAACACTGTTTAGTTATGTTTAGTTTTGATTTGGACTTACAAAGACTTTCCATAGTTTCTTTAGATAGGGAAGAACCCACCATAATTGTAGGGCAAGTTAGGCATTACACCATCCTGATACTTAATAAAGATTCTACTGTCAAACCTGAAATCTGTTGTCTGTGCCGTCTCTTGATACCATGCCTGTCTCACAATACCAACTATGGGGACACAACAGAAGTGCTGTGCAAAAGAGGTGCCACATGCCAAGCGCATAAGAGTTCTTGATTGTCTGAGCTTATTTCAATTATGCTAACAATTTAAAGTGCCACAGTGGTGTAAGTGCTGGGCTTCAAGCACATATGATCGCCCAGTTTCCCTGACAAGAAAACGTTCACCTGAAACACTAAAGTGTAGCAGTGCAGTATAAAAATACCAGAAAGAGCCATGGGATGCCTGGAAATATAATGTTTTGAGTATTTCACCAATAAGTAAAGGGGTCAGTGGTACTATGGAATAGTTATTAAACTCATGGCACACTTGTATATATGAGAGTAAATCTATACCACAAGTTTGCAGTGGCTTGTGTGTATAATGTAAACAAAGCACGACACACAATACATTTCTGCCTAGAACCAATGAACGATCTTGTCTAGGAACAATGGGTTTTGAACAACAGGAGCAAGTTGGTGTTATCAGGAATAATATTACTCAAAACTACCCACCCTTGTAAGTCTTTTGCCACTTATATGTTGTTGATCAGTTTAATTCTCACCCACGCCCCCAACGAGAAAACGATACTTTAGGAAAGAGTGCAAAATGTAAGAGCATGTGTGATCCAGTATCATTATCACCACTGCACTAGACTCAATGAAAATACTAATATGCATTAAAAAAAAACAATTGTGTCCACCTCCTCCCTCTGTCGAGATGAAGAAAATGATGTGCCAGGGTGTAGGGATCTAGCCACATTCTTTAAAGCGGTACTTAAGTTACTGAGGAATGCCGGCAAATGCAGGGTAAACATTAAAATGTAGAAAGTCTCCTGTTATCTTGCTTGATGATACCTCCTGTGCCTGTTCAACAGTGATACTGAAGATCATTTGTTCAACAGACACACTTTTTTCTTTGGAACCAGATAAGGGAGCAAGTAGACTTGGACAAGGTTGGGGGGGGGGGGTGGCTCCACAGAAATCCTAACAAAGCAGGAAATACAATTGAACTGCGGAAACTGTCAACTGAATAAAAAAGATTTTAGTAAAGCAAAAATAGGGATAAATGAAAGCATGTCAGATTTGCATCTCGTACACTATATAATTTTGTATTCACAAACTCTCAAACATTAGACAATCTAAATATTCCTGGAGAATCTTTCACATGCACACATACATGTGATTGAGAAATATTTCCTGAAGGGCACCTCAAACATGACCCAAGCATGTTAAGGTTTGTTCCAGTTCACATCTGTGTTAATTAGTCCACTTATAAATAAAGAAATATGCAATTCATCTGCACATATCATTTCCTAATGTATTGCCATGTTCAAAACTAGAATGTGCAAACATCAACTTTAGCTGACACTTCTTTCAAAGCACCCTCCAGTGCTGGTAATGAAAATTGAAAATGAGGAAGTGTCTGCAGGTTCATGGCTGGGTGACATCAGCTTCACATAAGCAGTGTAACCAGTGTTATAGTGAGGTTCAACTAAGGACACCCTTCCTACATACTGGGAATACAATACACTATACATAAACCAGCAAAGGAAGGTTCCTAATTGAGAGGTTAGTGTTGTAATATTAAGATTTTTCAACAAAAAAGAAATGAATTTGTATTCATCATCTTAACACGTATATCTGTCTCCTAGATCAAATGATGAGCCACTTCCTCATGTCCAACTGTGATATAAGCAAAATACAATCAAAATAAAAACACTATAATTATAAACAACATATCACAAACGTATCAAATAATGCAATTGTGCATAACAACTATGTAGGATTTACAACCATCTGACAAGATTCACATTGATGAAACACTACAACACTAAACCCTAAATGTTTCTGCCTGTATGCTATTAAAGAAGGACATTCTTCAGGGGTCAATTTCAATTGATCGCTTTGAATGGTTTATAATCTTGAACACTGACAAGCACTTAATTTAGAAGTTATGGTATCTTGTATATAGGAACACCATATTCTATCATTTCCTCTAGCTCTTTCAAATTGTGAGTAATTCTCTTGCCCTGTGTGATAAAAATGACACATAAAGTCACTACAATAATCTCTCTGATAATTAAATGCTTAATTTCATAAATTCGAATACCTCTTTGTCAGAAGTTCCTTTAAGACAGTATGTGGGGAGTGGAACCCAAAAGCTGTAGACAGGATAACAATGCCAAAAAATACCCTTAAACAGCTCAAATTCAAATAAATACCTTCCGTTCTATTCTTTGTTTGTCAATGAATCCAATGGTTTCTCATAGAGCTTGCAAAATACCTTGTGCTTAATAAAATGTCAAACGCTGAAATCCTAACCTTGGCTAGATATTTTTTTGCAGACCTGCAACAGTTACAAAAAGGAGGGTGCTAAGGATTTAAATTCGAGTCACAGTACTTTAGTAATCCCCCTGTTATCTCTTTATAATGTAAACTGTGATTGCCTTTTACCTTACCTATATCATATGGAGTATCTGCTTTGTAAAGATACAGACCAAATCCCGTGGTAACTAAAGCAAAGTGGCATGCCAATATATCTCCATGCGGACATTCAGACAACAGATCTGAGCATGTGATAACGTCACACGCTTTACATTTCTTTCATGTTAATATCTTAGCCGTCTGACTCCATTTCAGGTGGCATAAATTGAATATGTCCTCTATAAAGGATACAAATATATCAAGAAATTGCCATGTTGGATCGTATATGTTCAAGGAATATACATGTATATCCATATCATGTATGGGGCTTTTTTTAATATATTAACCTGCAGACCTAATCTTGAATAGGCTCTATCTGCATGGCCATGTCCCATGCATCATGATGTTGCAGAAATAATAGGGTTGTCACTTGACAATGTCCCTGACATTATATAATGGAAATCTCTTCTTAACTCAAATAAGTGCCATATTCTAATGTGGGCAATCGTAAAATATATGTGCCCTAAGTACTCACATGGATAACATCAAACCCATTAATATTCTAATGTGAGCGCAATGAATGACCTTTTATCACATGACTTCCTATTGATCTAATAAACTGCAATCTCAAATCATCTGATATATGGCGTTATGCTATTCAATGTTCTAATGCAAACCTGAAATATGGCTTTTTGTCAAATATATGAATAGCTGTTCAAACCTCAAAAGGTTTTTGAGATTTTGTTGAACATTACAAATAATATTCTTAAGCGCCACCCATCTAACATCAGGGGGTATGATTTTACTCTGACAATGTTTAATTAAAGGTGCATTTTTGTTGTTTTTGATGCAGTTGTGAGGTTTTATTATCTTAGGTTTGCATTTTCCATTTGTCGTGCAAATATATTTCAATGCACATGGGCACGTTAACATATAAATTACATTAGTACAGTTACAACTTATGCAATTTTCTAGTTGCAGTGGTTTTGATAAACCTATTCTATGCTCTTGGTTGCCACCATCAGGTTACAGACTACACAAAAACCACATGGGTAATGCCCTTTCACAGGGTCTATGCCCCACATATCCTTTACGTTGGCTCATTTTGGACAATTGTGAGTGATATTAAAGATGACGCTTTTCTTAAAAGCAAACATTTGTTGAAATATAGTTTTATGAAAACATTGTTTCCAATTTGTGTTAATAATTGATTTGCTCTTGTAAGAGAGGTTAGTAAAGGTATTCACAAATACCAATCCCTCCATATTTCTAGTTATTTTATCATCTCCCAGTAAAGTGTCTCAATGATTATCGGATGATCATTTAGATTAACTCAAAATCAAGAATTGTGGGTATCCTCTGTTTATGAGTTAATTGGTTAAACAATTAGCTTCCGTTTTGTACGACTGTCTAGTACAACTGTTTCAGTTGTAAAAATTTACTACATTTTAAGTTGTTCTTAATGTGTTTTGTATGGTGACCTCCATAGTGTAATAGTACATTTCTATCAATCACCTTATGACGATGTTTCAGTATTCCATTCTAGTGATACATTGAAATGTCCCAAAAATGTACCTCAGAGTTACTCATAGTATATGTAAACCTCAGATAGCGATTTTGATCAATGGGCCAGTCAAGAAACAGGACCACTTGCTCTTGTTGTGAGCCCTGCCTGATAAAAAAATAATAATAATATCTATATATAGTGCATCCATGTCTGGATATGTAATT